>NC_079464.1:8945731-9248761 GCF_026250575.1 Diorhabda carinulata | reverse complement strand
TGCAAATCATTGATATTAGTCATGTCTTGCTTTGTTTTCGTCGGGTTCTTTCCGTTAAAAATGAACGTCATATTCATATAAAAGGCACAAAATTCCATTCTCACAACCATAACACCGTAAATCTAAGAATATTATCAATGTTTAACATTTCACATATCAACTCAATCTGGAATAACTCCAGAACTCTATATTTATTTAAGAGCTTTCTTGCAATTATACAATATTCTCACTGCATATTTCTAGTCGATTTATTCATTAGAACAACATTTAATTCGAGATACCAGCTACAAATATCATGTGTATAAGACTGCGCCACTGGCAGGAGAAATAAAGGACAAACCGAAGGCAGTAGCAAGGCAAGATGGGGAAGGGCGAGAAGAGAAGTGCGGTTTTAGGGTGGCAAGTCGACGGCACCATCCCCCGTGTTCTTGTAGCTACGGGCACGCTAAGCCTTCCATAGTTTGGAACTTTAATTAGTTCCAGAGAACCTTCCAGCATTTCTCCCTCCTGCTGCTTTTGCTTTATTATAATGCGCCAATATGTGTGCTTTGTCACACACATATACGTATACACATTCATCCTGAAATTGAAGGAGCGGCATCTAGACATGAAAGGTACAGTGTCTAATTGAACAGTTTACTCAAAAAAACTGTACAAGTCAAATACTCTGACATATTAGAATTCAGTTATGATGAATAAACTATTTATAAAGATCGTACGAAAATTCGGGTAATGATTCTTCATGAAATATATTAGAAAGATTTCTAGCTCTAGCTGCTTCCTATATATAACGCCTGATATGTTTTGATTGCCGAAAATTTTCATTCTTTTTCTTCAATTCAAGTGACGTCGGTTACTTTTATAATACATAATAATAGGATTTGGAAATGGAAATAATGTGAATAAATGAACAACCAAGTGGAGTAAAACCATTACATGGATATTATCCATTTAAAACTTATATAGTGTATTTAATTATCAGTGCACAGTATGGAATAGCCAAAAGGAGTCTTGAGAGAAACAGCACGGACTATAAGTATCAACGAGTCATCAAAGAACTCTATACCGGAACCAGAACAAGAATTGAAACTAAGGTAGGACTCTCTGAGTAGCTCAAATTAATACTGGTATTCGGCAGAGATACAGAATGGGTCACCGCTCCCTAACGATATTGTTTTATGCAGACTATAGTATTGCCGTAGCAGAAAATGAAGACGTCTTATAAAGTCTAATATATTAGATAAAAATTTCTACCGAAAAATATAATATGAGCATCTCAGTAAATAAGACACAATCAATGGTAATATAAAAAAATCCCATTAGATGCAAATTGACGGTCGATAGCGAAATAATACAAGTATCAAGATTCAATTACCTGGGAGTGAATATATCCAGTGAAAGAAACCTGACGAGGCGCGAACACAAGCGATGGAAGTATCAAAAGTCAGCGGCTGTTTGAGAGATATAGTATGGAGAAACAAAGCGATGAGCTGACAGAGTAAACCAGAATCTATAAAACGTGTGTGAGACCTATTCTCACATATGCTTCAGAAACCAGAGCAAAGACATCAACAACAAAAAGGATAATGAGAACCGCAGAGATGAAAATACTGCGAACCGTCAAGGGAGTCACCATCAGTGACCGAATAAGGAGTGATTACTTATGAGAAGAATTCGGCGTATAGGATTTGGTGAGATAATTCAGGGCACGAAAAAGATTTTGAAGGGATCACGTAGAAAAAATGCCAGAAGACAGATGGACAAAGTAGGCTAAAACTCAGAGACCGAACACACGCTGACCTGTAGGTAGACCACCAAAGAGGTGGTACGAGAGCTGGAGTTCAGCTTCTGAGAAAGTTCCAGGAAGAGGGTCAAACGTACAGGATTGAACAGGACATGGTCCTATTGAAAGAGGAACAAGAAGAAGAAGACAGTATGGAACAGCCAAAAGGAATGAATTTATTGATAGGAGAAAGAGAAGCTTTATTGTCATTAGACAATTTTACAGTTTTATAGACAAAGCGACACAATTTTATATCAAATAGTTTAAAAATATAGAATAACAATTTGGCTTAATAATAATAGTAGTAATAGTAATAGTAAATAAATGAGGTCGTGTTGGGAAAAACGCACGTCGGTTTGATTTATCGAATGCGCATTTTAAAAAATAGTTTCCTCAAAAAACTGTACAAGTTAAAGAAACCAACATATGAGAATTCACTTTTTCCTGAAAAAAGTATGATAAATATAATAAATTCATAAGATCGTAACAAAAAAACGTGGAGCAACCAAATTGAATGAATTTGTTATGAGGTCGTGTTCCATATGTCCAGTACCAACCTTCCTATGTTGGATACAACCCCCTGTAGATTTCTTTTATTTTTCAAAAAATTCTAAACATAATTCTTATCTAATAATTTCAAATTTACTCCAAGAATTAATTCGAAAAAGTAATCATTTTATTTCACTAATTCGGTACATTACACTCAATACTTATTTTCCATTCAACTGTTGATATTGAGAGTAGGCAAACACCATTTCAACGTCAATTTTCACACGTCCAGTTATTCAGAAAAAACCGCGAACCATTTGCTTCGAAGTGCTTCGTGCGCAAACAACTTTTGTTGGAGTTGGCTCCTCTTGAAACACCCATACAGTAGATTGTTGTTTAGTTTAGGACTCATATTCATAGGTCCATGATTCTTCGCCTGTCAACATTTATAGATGTGTTTTGAAGCAACGCGATTGAATTTATCAGCGTTTATTCGTACCAATCGACAAGAGCCATTTTTTGAAAAATTGTGAAATTATGCGATATCCATATGCAAACAAGTCTTTTCAACAGCTGAATGTTCATGCGATATTGAATGTATGCGAGTGGAACTAATGCCAAAGTATGCCTCGATTTCATGGTAAGCCACTCGTCGATCTTTTGATGTCATAGAATTACAAAGAAATGTTTGCGATGTACGTTCACCATTAAAATTGTCATTTTGATTTGCCATATATCAAAACTTTAATAGCAGCCTTCGTTTTCTCAATAATAGATGATATGTCGTCACCAGTACAATTATTAAAACAACTTCTGTAAAATGATCCAAAATTATTCATTTTAAGCACTCTCTTAACATACAAATAGCTATTAAACTATCAAATCTATCGGAAGAGATCGATATTAACGTGAAAATTCACGAAAAACTATAGATTCTACAGCTCCTGTTAACGGAATAATACTTTTTGAAGCTCACTCACTTGTATTATCTGCTAATCAAGTTTGAAAAAACATTTCGGAGAATGTAAAAGTAATAGGCTGAAATGATCTCAGAATAATGGTTATAAAACAATATGTATTTCGATAAAGAGAAATTGCAGATAATGCATTTATTCTTATGATGAAGTTTCTTTGGTTACTGTATGAACCGTGGTTCTCAATTGAATACACCGTAAGCCACAAAAAGGATAAAGGAATAAGTTAATTTTCTGTGAAGATAGAAAAAAAAAACAGACAATCAGACACATAATTTGTGAAAAATATAGTGTGGAACAGAACAAATATGAAATAATATGAAATGATACTAATAAGATATTAATATTTGAGTAGTCTTCATTACAACAATTTTGAATTAAACTGCTCAAAAAATATTTTTTAATGTACGATTTACAGGCATTCAACAGAATATCAAAATATGGTGGATGCACGGGTGGGAAATATTTGAAATTTTGGCGGAAGGTGCGGGAAAAGGTTTGTGAGAGGTAAGTATGTTTGTATTGGACTCATTTTTAAAACCTGCTGGCTAAGTACTTTTCAAAGTGTAGAGTAAAGCTGAAATTTATCTCTTAAAAAATATTTTCCAATAAACACTGGTCGGAAAGTGACGTTTCCATAATGATTTGGCCAATCTATTAAGATCCAAATTGCATGAAAAATCAGTTCAATTTTGTTATAAATTAGGATTTCTTAGTGAATTTTTCTAGAAGTTTATCTTTCTCAGTTCAACATCAAAATTGTTTTTCAAAATTCATATTTGTCAAAATATGGTTTTTTTGAGTATAATTTGGTCAAAATCAGATTTTATAAGAATTTTGTCTGATATTTCCCTTTCTTTAATCTGATTTCAACAAAAAATTCATTTTAAGATGCACATTTCAACAAAAATAAATTTTTTCATAGTAATTATGTAAAAATGGATATTTATGAGTTTATTTTACTCTAAAAATGACTTTTCATAATTAAATTGGTTGAGAAAACTTGTTTTTATCAAATACAATTTGAAAGATCGATAAATAATTCACATTTTTGAAAATTTGACACCGAGTGTTCATCGTACCAAATAGATCAGCAAAAAAATTTATATTTACCACTATACACTGATAGGTGGCGCCATGTATCTTAATAAAATTTCAGAATACAAAATAACTTTATATCACTACAAAGCATCACATAAAAGTCCTCTGCCGCGACGGCCTGTCTGTCTATTTACTATAAAGTCTAAGAAATTCTCAAACGAATTTTTATGTTATTTTCATTTATGATTAATGCTAAATTTTTTTTAGATACATAATTTAATAGTATTTTGTAAATTGGTTTGAATTACAATGATGATGATTTTTGGTATTTCACTAAAGTGATTTTATCGAATACGCTCAATTACTTTGAGGTATACATATATACTATTATCATATTTCACACTCAATAAGATGAGAAGAATGCTACGAAAAATTACGACGTTCGACAAGCTTGATTGATTTGGTATTTATCTTTTTTTTTTCAAGTAATCAGGTAAAACGTATAGCTCTTCCAATATCAATTGGAGAGAACAGTTATGCGAGGAACAATCAATATTTCATTCATATCAAATTAAGAAATGGGAAATAATTTTTACTTCCCATATAAAATTCAGTGAACATCTAACAAACCGTCGGTCCACATGGACTCACCATCACCATCTCCACTGTTTACCAATAAAAACCAATCAAATCGTAAACATAAATGCATTTTTATTGGCCGAACCCGTATGTACACAATCAATATTCCGGCCAGAGACAGTCTGCGACAAAATATTTTGATAAATACTTGAAGAAAACTCGAAACGTCTAATTTTATCTTTCTTCCAGAAATTATTAAAAATACTAGTTTTCAAACAGGAGAGGCCTAAAATCAAGAACATTTGGATGCATTAATATATCAAAAGGTCTAAGAAATTTATATATATATGTTCTTGATTTTAGGTCTCTAGGTTTTATTAGAAATTACAAAATACAGCTATGAATTTTACTTAAATTATTTAGATCTTTTCCATCATTCATAGCTTTTTCTAAAAATTCCCTTTTTCGTGTATTAGTTTCCGTTTCAAGAATTTTTGAATCTTTATAATTGAACTTATCTTTGTTTGATATTTCATGGTTCGTTAATGCAGTTCTATTTTTTTATCGTATTGATGACCTCTAAGTCTATTTTCTAAATACTGAGATGTTTGCCCTATGTAGACAGCGTGACAATTAGTACAAGGCACTTGATATATAATATTACTTCTTTTGTTTTTTGTTGTTTTAGATTTCAATTTAGTGAAATATTTGGATAACGTATTATTTTCTTCATGACTATTTATTGAAATAATTTGATAATTGTTGGGAAAGTCCTTGAACATGTGGTAAGGAAAAATGTTTTATGTATGCTCTGATGTTTCGTTTCTGTTTTGATTGTAGTATCTGTTTATCCTTTTCTTGAATATAATTATTTTCTAAAACACTGCAGTTTTTGCTTTTTGAACAACTAAAAAACAAGAAATTAAAGAAATATCTATATTTATATATATATATATATATATATATATATATATATATATATATATATATATATATATATAAATTTATTGCCTGATAACTCTCACTTAATTTTAATATAAAAGCATTGAACCTATCCAATCGTACTTAATTTCCTATTAAGGAACTTCAATATTCATCGAGATTTTATCCAATGACATTTTTGACTCCAATGAAGAGTCTTTGTGACGTTTTAACTAGCACAGCAGATGGAAGTGATTCTTTCGAGAACGTTTTATCGAGATGAGTGAAGTTGTCGCTTGGAGAGCTCTTCACAAACGTCACGCAGTGTAACCAACACAATTTTCAATAGTTACCATTGAAATATCTTACGTTATCTCGTTGGAACATCGTTACCTAACCAAACCCTTTTTGTAACAGTATTAGAATCTATTGTGTTAGAAAAATAAATATTTATAGCAAGGGACTCAAATAAAAGTCCTGTAAGTAAATTGGTAATGAAATTTCTGGAGTTTGGAGATTGCAGGTATTTGTTCATATTATAGCACTTCACTGGGTGTATTTTAAAATGGATAAATTTGATAATAACAACAAAATATGGTTAGAACATGAATCAAAAAGTTGAAGATATTTTTAAATATCAACCAAAACAAATAAAAATGCCTTAGAAGTTTTTTGAGTATGAAATTCATTTGGGTGAAAGTACATGTTGGAATACATGGTATTGAAACAGCTGCTCGATTAGCAAAAGATTCAGTACTGAATGAGTTTTTTTGTAACGTATATACAGGGAGAGATGCCTTCAATCCAATGAAAGATAAAATGTACGTATCCTGGCAGAAACACTGGGATACTGCCTCACGATCCTCAATTAATCATCATCAGTACTTTTAGTTTACCTGCGATGATAATTCTTCTGATCGCAATCACACTTTTTTCGTATACAGCATCACATTCATAAAACAAACAATTTGTTGCAGTTACTTGTTGAACAAAACTACTCCCTACCTCTAAATCTCACACACCTTTCAAGCAAAGATAACCGACAAACTTAATATCTATTGGTAAATTTCATCAAGGATATTAAAATTAATATCTAAGTAGTATCATTGAAAAGTTCTGTGTTTGATGGACTTGCTTCCAAGCCATTTTCTTTCACACACACATACACTCCTTAGAAGTTCCAACAAAAGTGTGATGGGATCATTAACTAATTGCAATTAAGGTTTTTGGTATATATTTCTTTTATCATTGAAAATTTTTTTTGACGAGCGTCAAAGAAGTGAAAAAGTACACATTTTTAGTTGATTACATAGCCTTTTTTTAGTAGTTTGTATGCGAAAGTACCAAGGTTCCAATTGAACATTTATTCAAGAATAACTGGCAAAGTTACTCTCTCTATGAGACATTCAACAATTTTTTTTCTACAAGAAAATTCAAACTCCACTTTACTATGTTCTCTAAGATTAAATTCACTGAATACATTGTTTTATTTAATTTACGTATAGGTTCATTAATAATATCGCAAGAGTTTGATTATTATTTTTTGTTTGTAACTCGACGTCTGGTTGGTTTTATATGTATTGGATAATTTTTGTACTAAATCCCTGTATTCTTTCAATACAGATTTGGGATCAAGAACAATTAATTCATTTTGATATTCGATAGAGTTTCTTCCGCTCCGCTCAGTTGGACATTATATTGTATTTACCATAAATGTCGACTTGTTGCAAACTTCATCTAGGCATAAAGTGACTTCTTTGCTACGCGATCTCGATGATATATATTTGGTAGACCTTTATTTGTATATCTTGGTGATAACTTTGGTTGCCAGAGTTGCAGAACTAGATTTTGTTTTCTCTAGAATCACTTGTAGATCTCTTTTTTTGGCCAAACATGCGTTTCTGATAACCTCAAAAACTATGTATTCAAATGGGTCTATTTTTCGATTGAAATATTGCATAATCCTCGCGAAAATGTCTCTCGTTCTCACGACTACCTCCTTATAATTGGTGTTATTACCTTCTTTTAAATCAAGATCACGGACTTTAACAATGCCTGCTGATTTTAATTTTGAAGTCTCCTCAACACATTCATTTGTCTTCATTCACAGTATACTTTAAACTGATTCCAAATGTATTTTTGCTTTTCAGCAAACTTAGAAGTTTTGAAAATCGAATTGCTCAACTTATTTCTGAACTTGAACCTACTCTAAAGCAATTCATTGCGATTTTTAGACATTTTATGATTTTTCGAAACACTTCTGAATGTGGTTACCATTATTAAATCCAGGTGATTAAATCATGTTGCCAAGAGTATAATGCCTTGTCGGTATGCAGTTAATATATTTATAAAACTCATTTTAAGAGCAGATGGTGGTTAAATATTAGAAATTACTCTGCTAGAAAGGAAGAAACAGTAAAGTAGTGAGAAAACAGCAGATTCGTCAAGCAAAACCACATAAACAACATACACTTCAACTGAGATTTGAAGTTCGATAATTTATCACTCATCTACATAAGAAACAAGTTAGCTTTACCAAAAACAGCAACGACATATGGTTGAAAACGGTTGTAATATGAGGACTTCGCTTAAAGTTACCAATAAAAACCCGTTATTTCCGGTTTTATTCCAACTGTATATGATTCTAAATTTCCTGTTCATTTTGAATTTCATTAAAATATGAAATGAATCGCTTCCTTATTGGGGAATTTTAATTCCACTTTTATTGTGTTGTCGCAGAAAAGGCGCAGGTATAAAGTAACCCTTTGATATACTAATCCTTACAAAAAAGTTTCTGAAAGTAGGTCATTGAAGTAATGCTTCCTTCCGTCTTCCTTAAAAAGGACGTTTATTATGTCTAAGTAAAGGGGTTTACGAATCTATTTGAATTGAATGCAAAATAGTTTGACATTTTTGTCAATATTCCACGGATAATGAGTATACGTAATCTTGATAAAATTTTGAAACTTTTGAGTATGATGAATTTCATTTATTCGATCACAATTTTCAGAAATTTTAGTGCAAGTCCAACTATGTTATATACCATTCTGATTGCAGTTAATAGGTCTAAGGTGTCAGCAGGTGATACGAAAACTTGTAAGTTGATATTAATAAATTTCAATGGAAGACCTGATGGGAACAATAGTATTTTTCGACTGATATCGATAAAACATGACATTTTGTAACCCATTTGTCCATATAAATGATTTAATGGCGGCTCTTCATTGCTATTGGTGGTGTTGAAAATCGAGAATATTTATGAAAATCGAAATAAACTCAATTTTAGTGATAACTTTCAAATTAATTCAACAGCCTATTGAACTAAAACCATTAATTTTACAGAAACTGTACAAACCGTGTCCCGTTTACTGACATAGGCCAAGGTCTAGGAGCCGGTAAACTAAGTTCCGTCATAGTGGAATCAAAAAATTTTTATTTAAATAAATAGAATATAAGTAATAAATTAAGCTCGGTATGCGGAAATTCCTGTTGCCGAAGAAATGTAGAAAAAATTTTAAAAAAATGTTTCACCGTCATCGCGGATATTAATTTTTTTTAAGGTATTCGACACTAGATTTTATGGGCTTTTAGAAAAAAATTACGAAAACTACTTTTTTGCCGGAAGGTATGCCAACCTATTTCAAGTGTGTGACGGAGACTAAAATTTCTCCATCATGTCGGAAACTGTTATTTTATTCATTTTTATGTAATTTTTAATCTTGGTATGCGCGCTCAAAAACTACCGGAAAAATCCCGCATACCATCTTGAAGTGCATAAACTATATTAGCATCTACTCCAAAATGTACGATTTTCGATAAATTTATTTTGGAGTAAATGCATTTTGTGGAATAAGATGTCCTTTTCTCTGCTTAGATTTAAAAGAATATGAAGATTAATATAATTCAAGGAATAATAGGAGAGTTTTTATTTTAGATAATTGAAACAATAAAATAATATTCAAATATTTTACAGGAGTTTATTCTCGAACTTAGTATATTTATTGTAATCATCGAAATCAATTTCATATACATATATCATAACGGTTTTCATTTTCTCATTTTTGACTTTCTTCTTCATTTATTTGGCCACTAATAGTTTCTTCAACTTTTGAAGGTGCTGCTGGGACTTTATACCACAATGGTACCAACTTATTTTCTTGATTCAGTTGCCATCCACATTCGGTTGGTTCAAATAAAATACAAATTGCATTTTGCCACATTGCATTTATAAATATGGTGCGTAAAACTTTTTACGACAGAGTTTTCCAGCATGGAGGAATATTGCTAAAATTGAAATTTATAAGACCTTTGTAAGATTCTTCTTTGTCACTGGTGCTTGAAAAAAAATTTCAAGAATAATTTAAATCTTGCACTAACAACATTATTTTTGTCTATATTATACATTTCGATAGTTAACCTTTACATAAGATCTGTTTTCTCTTCGTCATTGATGACTTCCGTATCCATAAAATGATCAAACATATTTTGATATTCTCCATTCTGTATTAAAATGTTGAATGGTTTGATTTAGGCACGGAAGCCCGAAAGAGCTTGACAAAATGATGGACCTAATTCTCCTGCAGGATCTGCACAACTTATATAATTAATTTCTTCACCTAATTTATTTGTTAACCATATCTTTTCGTTTTCGAATTTGTGAATATTTCCGAGACAAATGATTAACACGTCAATATCTACAGATTTAATGAAAAGTTTTTGGTGAGATGAAGACTTTTTCAAGTGGAAGAAAATTCTTGTACCAGCCTCTCCGTGATTAGATGTATAATAACATGATAAAATAATATGACTTGATAGTATTCATAAATATAAAGATGCAGCACTTGTTTCCAAAATAGATTACGAAATGACGAAACATTCTACACTTGGTGAAGCACACTGAAGGGAAACCATGGAGACTATATAGTCTATTCTTCATGATAAAAACTATTGCAACTATTCCAGCTGTTGCGATTAACAGTACTCTGTACTAAATTATATTATGTATGTAAGAAAACGTTAATCAACAAGTGTAATTTTACAAGAAACATAATAATTATTTACGAGATCATAATAATTATTTAACAACGGTAATTGGACAAAAAGCATTTACTCCGAAATAAATTTATGGATAATCGTACATTTTAAAGTAGATGCTAATATAGTTTATACAATTCAAGGTGGTATGCGGGATTTTGCCGACAGCTTTTGAGCGCGCATCCCAATATTTTTAAAAATTACATAAAAATGAATAAAATTAAAAAAGTTTCCGCGTGATAGAGAAAATATAGCCCCCATCCGGCAAAAAAGTGGTTTGCGTATTTTTTCTAAAAGTCCATAAAATTTACTGTCTAATAAAAATAATAAAATTAATATTCGCGATGACGATAAAACATTTTTGATTTTTTTAATAATTTCATTTTAGATTGTTTCGGCAATAGGAATCCACGCATACCGAGGTTAATTTATTCCTATACTCATGCTCTATTTATTTAAATAAAAATTTTTTTATTCGGGACTTACAGCGCCTAAAATGGTAGATGTGATTTTCGATCATCTGCCAAGTTATACAAATAATTTCATGTCTAACCATTCTAAATTATCTAGTCGACTAAGGAAGATAAGATGAGGTAACCTAGTTGACCATCCACATCCATCCAAACTTCATCATAATGTGAAGCTATACCGTCTTGTTAGAATCATATACTGCGATCCAAGTTCTCCCTATTATTTGAATATGGGAATGTTCCATTTAGGTCCGGAAGCACTGCTTCATGGATATGCTGCAAATACCGCTCAGCTGTTAAATACTCGTTAGAGAAATAAGAACGAATAAATCTTTATCTGGAGATTCCTACACAAACAATAATTTTTTGGAGGCGCTGAATGTAAGTAAAGCATATCTGCTCATATTATTTATTTATAGAACAAAATTTAGAAAATTCTAATCCTCACATTCTGATTCTGCCTTATATTAATATTTATATTTGAATTTGAAACATGAAGGTGAAGTATCCGAATCATGTTTGTTGTTTTCATGAGAGAAATGGTCCTGGCACTTTTAACTCTGTGAATTGTCTATATATCCTTCATGGACATTGATATACCTACAGCCACCATGTCTATTTATAATATAGTAATATTTCCACCATTAGCAGCCAAATAATGTCGTTAAAGTTTGACAAATGCAATGACCTGTATAATTTTTTGGATTTTGAAACCTTAGAAAATTCTGGAATCTTTATCTTCAAATTTCCAAAACTGAGAATACCAATAGGCTGAATCAAATATTTTCCTTGTTTATGATTTATAAATAATGGGTAGGGTGTAATAAGAAATGTTGCATGTATAGTATCAAATTTTTTTGCCCAATTACAACAAAGTTTTTTTCAATGCGTTTTTCGAATCTGGTATTTTTATGAGCAACATGTCTTCTTTGTCATTTATATGATCAATTGTCATATTTATTAATTCTTCACATCTACATGCACCCTCTAATCCAATAATATTTGCTACCTGAATTTATGTCGATACTTTTTTTCTTACAATTGTGATTTTTTATTAAATTACCTACCTTAAAAATTAGGTAACTTCCATTATTTGATTCCCTGATAAATTTGTTAATTTGTCTTCTGCTGAAGACATATGATTTCTTTGCTTTATATCGTAAGCTAAAATCACAACCTAAAGGATTTTCAAATTATTTGAATCTCTAATAATTGACGTTTTTTAAGTTTATTTTTTTGTTGTTATTGAAGTATGGTAACAATGAACAGCCCTGCTTAAAATATTTCAGCCAGACTAACAATGTATTTTAACCCATACCCATGCAATTGGATTCCTATTTCTTTGTCAACCCAAATAAACCATTGATGAAACTTTTACAGGTCAGGACTAACGTTGCTTATTGAAGCAATAGGAGATTTTAATTCATAAATTTATTATCAAATTGAAATAGGGAAATCTGAAATTATTCCAAAGTATATCATCTTAAATCCACATGTAGTGATTCATTTCTTCAATATGCTTCTCAATTTTAACTTTGTTATAACATTTTCAATAATATTTCGGTAGAGATTCTAGTTTTAAAAATAATTTTTATTCCAAATTGGACTCAAAATTCTAGTATCTCTTGGATCTTTTGCGGTTCCATACAACCCATGGTCACCTGATTTATGTTTAGTCGATAGTATTCATTTATTCAATTATCTTTCCATTTATCTCTCCATAACCATTGCAAATTAGTGCCTAGATTTTCTATCGTTTCGAAGCAATTCTTCTCATATTTCTCAATATTTATGCGCTGGTTATTCGTTATGCTCAAAGAATTCTCGTAAATGTCCAACTACCTACTCTATACTTTCATTCTCAGAGTTATAGCTGTGCAACGAACTTTCGTCGCTACTTACCGGTTTGATGCTCAAGGTCTACGTATCAGATTCCTTTATATGCAAATTTTTCATCGTAATGTGCTTCACTTGCTCCGGGCAGTAGTTCCTTTAAAGAAATTTAATGTCCCAGAGGTCACCATAGTGAATAAAAGAAAACGCGGAAGCCACTAGAACAGATTTTACTTGCTTACCTGTGTTGGTAAGCTGAGCATTTTCCAAATATAGAGTGGCAGACAAACGTGAACCCTTGAACACAATACACAAGATGTTTCGGGATGATAAGGGAAAGGTCGAAGACACTCCGATTATCTGCCATCTAAGCAAACCGTTTCCGATACATATATTGTCAAAATGGAACGAAGAGGGTCAACCTCGACACGCCGCAGGAAACTCTACTACGACAACTATAATAATCACCAGTGTTTCGAACAATATGGACAAATAGTATCATTCCGATACAAAACATTTTAAATCCAAGGCTGGACATAAATATCTAGGAAATTGTTAACAAAACAAAGTAACTGAATTTTCAAAACATATGATGAAAAACTGAAATTCAAATTCGAAATCATTTGGTTCTAAGATTAAGTTGGCACGCGACGTTTAACACTGATCTTGGCCTCCAGCGCCACTTGTTTGACTCAACTACTTCCTAGTTCCTCTTGGAGCTTTCGAGCTTCATTTTTGCTAGGTATGATCGGACTACTGATTCTTTACAAGTCGCTTTAGTTTACCTTCAGGCATCTTGGGGTCCACGCGGAACCTGCCGTCTGCCACAGGGCAGGCTAACAGTTTAACTCCTCGACGCCAAAAATCGTCATATTTTGGTTTCGTCAAACGAATTCATAATATTTATAGGCCGCAATTATTTAAGAAAAGGGGATTTGATAGACTGCGTGAATTATAGGGTATAACTCTATTAAATGTCGTATACAAAGTCCTGGCCAGAATAACAAGAAATAAATCAGGCAAATACTTGGCCGAACAACTGGGCGAGTATCAGAGGGGCTTTAAAAAGGTGAAGTCAACTAGTGATCAAATTTTTATACTGAAGGCAATTTAGAACAATAGTTATGACCAAGGATTGAACCTGAAGCTTATCTTTGTGGATTTCAAACAGGCGTATTATTCTATAAGTAGCAAACATTTGTTCCAGGTGCTAGCAGCACTCGGAATACCTAAGAAAATATTACATTTGGTAAAAATGACACTGAATAACACCGAGAATGAAGCAGCTAAGTCTATCGGAAAATTTTGATACAAAAAGAGGTTTAAAGCAACGAGACCCACTATAAACAGTGCTGATCCTGAGAAGTAGTGGCATCCGAACCCACGGGATGATTAACAATAACAAAAAACAAATCCTTGCGTACGCAGATGATATGGTACTTATAAGTAGAACGAAAAAGGATTCAGAAAAAATGTTCCTACTCTTTGAAAAAAAAAGCAAAAGACCATGGTGAAGGGAAGGGATCTGAATAGCTGCAACCAAGTGACGACAATGCAAAACATGGAGTATAGATTTGATGGAGTCCAGGAGTTCTAATACCTGGGAATGACAGTGACAAACGAAGGAGGTTGAAAGATATTTAGTCAAAGATATTTAGTCAAGTTAAAAGATATTTCAAGAGCCGCCAAGTTACACATTTATAAGACATAAGTTATACAACCAACAGTGCTGTATGGCAGTGAGTATTCGATCATGAACAAAAAAACATATGGGAGGGAAAGGTACTAAGGAGGATTTTTGGAGGAGTGCAAGAGAAAGACGAGTGAAGAAGAAGAAGAACGTACGCAGAGATCAAAGTTCTGTATGGTCAAACTGTGATGTGATATATGGTCAGAGACTTCGTTGGATGGGGCATATAGCCTGAATGGACAAAGACAGTTGGGTGGAAAGATCCTTGTTAAGGGAAGAAGGGGCGAAAACGAGAAGAGGGTGTCCTCGGAAAAAATGGATAGAAGTATGTAGAGAAGATTTAGAAAGAATAAAATTAGAGAACTGGCGTAAAGCAAGCATGGTCAAAAATAGATAGAAGAAAGCAGTAGAGCGACTTTAAGGCCTGTTTGTTTTTTACGAAAATCTAATTATACCGCTTTCTCGCATCCACTACACTTATCATATTTTCAATTGACACGAATGAAATATAAAATGTGTTAATACTTGATTAAGGCCCTATTGCCACTCTATCCACTATTTATCTTATATCAAATTAATACCTTGTTTCGTTAACTAATAACAATAAATAATTTCTAACGGATAATTATTTTGGCATTATTGTGTCCTGCTACCGAGCCTATTAAATAGTTATTATAAAGATTCCGGTCCTGGATCTAATTTAAATTCAACCCTTTCCCTCACGATGGGGCAGGTATGTATATAGAAAAAGAAAGAAGGATGTAAAAAGTGAGAAAGCTATAGGAAGAGTTCCCGCATCTAAATGAATAAATACATAAATTACGTACGGTAGTACAAATCACATGCATATGTTAAACTTAATGTAAAAAATGGTTAGTTTTTGGACTGATGCTGATACGGGAAGAAAGGACGTTTAATTTTATAACGTACCAAAATTGAGAATGGCGCATTTCAGTTTAGTGAGTGTTAAAGCGTTAAAGTGTTAAAAACGTGGTTATTCTAAGGAAACAAAAAACAAATATGTGAGTTTAGTATCAATATCCTTCTAATAATATCGTTTTAAATTTTTTTACATAAGAATATCATTGAAATATTGTTAAGTAGGAAGTGAATCAACAAGTGGAATGAACATAAATCTGGGAAATTTTACTTAGCGTATACGTTTTCCGAACGATTGGACCATAATTGCCACTACAAACTCATTCCAGCCTGATTCCAAGTTGTTCAAAATATCTTTACTATCGCCTTATTTATAGTAGAGCGTCGATTATCCGAACTAATGTTGTCAGAGGTGGTTCGGATTATCAAAAGTTTAGATAATCGAAATTTTTATTAATTTTTTAATATAATAAGAAAGGGGAAGATCTAAAACAACAACTTAGTGAGAAAAAAGTTTGTTGATTTATATAAATATATTATAAATTGCTTAATTTAGCTACATGTAGATAAAGAGAAGAAGAAAAATATGTATTCTCGTATGTGCAAAAAAATTATCAAAGTGTATATAATCAAAGCTTTATCAAAATTAATGCTGTGGCATAAAGAATATCTTAATACTTGTCTGCTCCAATGTAGACTTTCTCTTCATAGCAGCTAGATCTCTATCTCTCTTCTTGACGTTGTAACCACCGGAAAAACCAAATCAACCAGTGCTTGGAATGTCTCCATATGAGATGGTCACTTAATCACGTTATTTTTATCACATTCCGCGGAAACACTAATATTACTTATTGCATCCACAATTTCCAATTTCCATTATAATTCTTGCAAATTTCGATTCCATCTTTGGATGGTTTCAGTAGTTTATGCTTAATTTATGCAAATGCAGTTTTCAACTCCATTCCATTTTTTAGAACAACATTGAAATTTATTTTTTTGTACGTAGAAAAAAAGTTCCTTCGTCATTTGTATCATCTAAAAGCATGATCTGTTTTCGGTGCAGTTTCTTTAATGTTTCGATAACTCTCTTATTCATAGGTGATGTAGAATATATACATTAGGAGGAAAAAACTTCACTTCAAACATCCACTATGATACTGAGAATTTTTCACTTCGGAAATGAAACTGTTTTTGTACTATCTTATGAACAAATTGCTGCCTATACACGCATTTTTTTAGTTTGTGTATATCAAAAAAAATTTCACGTTTTTAAAACATCGTGTGTGTCTGGATT
This sequence comes from Diorhabda carinulata, assembly GCF_026250575.1. NCBI lineage: Eukaryota > Metazoa > Arthropoda > Insecta > Coleoptera > Chrysomelidae > Diorhabda > Diorhabda carinulata. Next base: position 9,231,774 of record NC_079464.1, on the reverse strand, counting down.
TCTCTATTATTAACAAGGGTCCCAGATGCATTGGCGCACACCATTACTGTAACTCGATCCTTGATTATTTTGCAACTTATATGGCGACTTAGATGGCAGAGTTTTCCAGTAAGGCCTGTTTAATCTGCATTGGAAACTAAATTCAAATCATATTCCTTAAGATATTTCTTGAAAAAGAAACTGCTGTTGGAGTGTCAACACTCAATTTTTAACCGTGAATTTCAATTTAACGTATCCCATGTCGTAATTTAAAATTTCTGAACCAACCTTGCGATAAATGTTGGGTCACCAACCAAACTTCATGTTAACTTCTAATGCTTTTTCACGTAAAATGAGCTGACCGTTTTTGCAAAAACCAAGTGTAAACAGCATCTTCCACCAAAATTTCTTCTTTTTTCATAGTTTTACTATTTGAACTGTCCATCTCACTTTCAAGATTATGTGGGTACCTTGTGATTAGATCAGAATTAGTTTTACCATCCAATTCGATAGGTAATGTCTGAATTTTTTCAGCCACGTAATAATTTCCACTTTATTTTTCAATTAAAGAATTACTAATTTTCTTTTTGTTCACATACTTTAACACAAATGTGGCTTGAAACTCAAAGTAAGCTATCCACAACCAATCAATTTATCGGAAAGGTTTGCACTAAGTAAACCAATACGTATGCAACGTCTGATAATAGAACGTTCGAATAATGGACGTTCAGACAATCGATGCTCTACTGTATATAGATTTCCTTTTCGCCCAGTAATTTCTTCTAATTTTGGCTACAGAGTTATCATAAATCGAGACGTAACTGATTTTTCTACAACTAGTATTAGACAAACTAGCAGTTTCATTACCAATCATACTATAGATATTTTTGCTTTCTTGGGAGCATATTGTAATATGTTAATTGGCCTGTTACGATTTTCGTACAATATTTCCTCTATTTCGTTGATGCTATGGAGCTTAGAAGTTGAGTTTTCTGTTTTTCATGTATTCTCCTACCTGGCAGCTGAAGAGCTACGAGTAAAGTAAAATAATTAGGAAAACAGAACTAGAGTTGGATACTACTTAAGAGTGAGTAGAACAAATCTGTATAAAAATATAGAACATACGCAATAACTGAATTTTTATTTCTTAAAATATAATTATAGAGAAATCTGTTCTATTCGATTTGTTCTATACCAAAAATGAATTTCCACAAAAATGAGTTCACAAAAAATGAGAAAAAAATTTTGTAAGCACTACATATAAAATGAAAAAAGGAAAAGATATAACAAAAACCTACCTGTAAAAATAAAGAATGATTTTATCACAAAATTTGAACATTCTTTGGATGAAGTTGATTGTTTCGAATTTATTTTGTTTCTGAGGTATAATTGTGGACCTTAGTTTCATCTACTATGACATACCATTCATTCGTTTTATTTTGAAGCGAACGAGAATTTGATCAACATGAAGCCATCGTGGTACCCATATTTTAGTTTGCTTCGTCATGCAAAACAGTAAACTTCTATTTTTGTGAAATAGTCACTTCTCCAGCAGTCCCACGTGGTTCCATTTGATGATCGCTAAGGCACAGATTCGAATCGTTTTCAAGTAGTTACAGTGAATCACAATCCCAGGCATCATCCGTATTCATATGACTTAAAGCAGAGAACCACCAACAACTCATTTTATGGGAAGGTTCCTCCAATGATATAATCCTCTATTTCCACATTTACTCAACGATGTAGTTTTCAGTTTTCGATATATTGCTATTATAATTATCAGATTATTTTAGAATCAATCAATATCAATATCAATTTATTAAAAGTCAATCTTCCGTCAAACCGCCCTTGTACCTACTTGAGATATTGTATGTATAATATTGGTCACTTGGAATCAGAAGTTCGTCACCATTTTCTTTTAAGAAAGGCTGTACCTTGCAGGCGCAATTGCTTATGGACAATAATAATGGATGCTGATTGATGCTATTCCACGAAATCAGCTATGACGTCAATTCTCTGAATTGAAATTGCATTTTTATTGTGTTGAGTATGTAAACATTCCTGTGGCTATTAAATAACGAGACCGAATACGAAAAGAGGTTTTATTATAAAAATTATTCTACATTCAAATGCTCCCCTTCAATATACTCCCCTCCCCTCACCACATAGCTTTCCATAAGTTTTTTCCATTGATCGAAGCAATGCTGGAAGTTTTCTTTGGTGAGTGCCTTTAGGAGCTCTGCCGTTTTTTGCTTTACCGTTTCCATCGACTCCAATCGGGTCCTTTTCAAAGTAGATCATTTTCTAACCTTCCTAACCTTTCAAGGAATCTGAGCAGAACCATTTTTTGGCACCAGCTTCGCACAGACTTTTATGTAATTCCTCGTGTAAAATTTTTCTAACCGTTTCTTTATCGGCGTTCACAGCCTCGGCAATCTGCACGCACGACAATTGATAGTACTCAGTCAAAATTTTTTTCAATTTAATGAGAAATTTGAGATTGATACGTTGCTCCTGCTTTTGTCACACATGGTTTTCGGCACAAGAAAAAAACACGTTCGTTCCAAACTACAACAGCAAATACTATAAAAGTGACGGAAACATGTTTTAGGACGTGTAGACAAGAAATCTAGATACCCGTCTAAATGCGCCCTCTAGGCGTGCAATCTTGTTACTTTGAAAGTCACACCTCGTATATCAATTGACGAGTCCGAACATTCGAAAATGAGATATTATTTGACTACTAAGTTTATTCCAAATTTCAGAATTTACAATATAAAAATAGTCTATACATATGATTTTGTTTTTATATAAACTTACTATGTATGACATTATAATATTCATGAAAATTATCACAAATCTGAGGTTTTATATGCAACGATTTCACGTTCATTAAAATTTGAATATCTTGCGAGATTTGCCTCATTTCGTTTCCAAATATTTGGTTATTTGAGTTAACTTTTCAAAGTGAGCTTAAATATTTTTATTATGAAATTTTTCATTGGATTAATCGTTCATTAAAATATATAAGAATAATAAATCGTAATTAACAACAAAAATGTATAATGTCTTTCGAAATGTTATTTAAACTTTCTTTATTTATACATTGTGGTTCATATCTATGGAATAAACTCAATTTTAGCGTTTTTTATGACCTTAGGGGTTATTTTGTTAATTTCTTCCGTTATCCTAACTTTTAAATCAGCAATATTGTCTGGTCTATTGAAATATACTTTGGAAATTATCAGTTATTTTCTGCTAGACATCAGAAAAGAATCTTTAATGATACCAAAATATTAGTCAAAAAGACTAATAAACAATTGATAGGACCTAATAGACTGCTGTCAGTTAGATATTTAAATTTACTAAAAGATGTCAATTGGTCAATACGTTTCGCAGTCTACAGTTAGCAAATTTGAAAAAAAGTTTAATGAAATTGTAGAAAATATTGAAAAACCAGGGTGAAATGTTTAATTTACCAATGAAAACAAGTTAGATGTGCATCTAGATATTGAGGAAAATCTGCATAAGACAACTCGAGAACTTGCCGCCGAAAATGATTTAAGTAAATCATCTATTTTGAGAGATTTACATAGAGAAAAACCAACTTTACAAAGTTCGGTTGGTTCAGAAGTTAAATGAAGATGATTCTGATAGAAGGCAAGAATTTTCTGAATTATGATGGACATAATAAACGTAGATTTCTAGTTCATAAAGAAAATAGTTCTGATGAAGCGACGTTTCATTTTAACGGAATTGTTAACTAACAGAACTGTAGATATTGGCGCAGAGAAAATCCTCACTGGATATGTGACACTCACACTCATTATCCTAAAAAATTGAACCTTTGGGCTGGTATCATTAACAATCACTTATTGACCCTTATTTTTTAGGGCACAGTTAACGGTGAAGTTTATCTAGGTTTTTATATTAATTTCTTAGTGACTACATTACAAAGACTTTTTCCTGTTGTTAATTACCCAAATGAAATAGATCAATCTATTTACTACCACGGAGCTCCATCCCATTTTGCACGTAGTTAGAAATGATTTAAACGAGGTTTTTCGCAATATGTAGATTGGAAGGCGTGGAACGATCGAATTGACCGCTAGATCCCACGATTTTATTTCTCCATAACTTCTTATGGTGTTATTTAAAATCTAGAGAATATTTCAATACACCAGACAAGATTGCTGATTTAAAAGTTAGGATAACAAAAAAAATTAACCAAGTAACCCCCGAGGTTGTACAAAATGTTGAATGAAAATTCCAAAATCGCCTCGGTTATTGTCAAGAAGTGAATGATCATTCTAATTTAATCGTAAAGTACATTCTAAATATTATCTTTATCTTCATTCTACGTAAACTTTTGTGATAGAGACATTATCAAATGTTTACATCTTAAGAATTAATAATGTATACGTCCATAAGTATCATTTGAATTATAATAATACTTTCCTGCATAAGATACTATACATTTATTGCTGAAATTATTTTTTTCTTCTTCCTCATTATTACTATATATTCTTATTTCCATAAGTTTTGAAATGCAGATAGATTTATTTTGAATGCATTATAATATTTGAACTTATCATGAGATACAGATTACTATTCGAAAATATCTCTTAGCCAAATGTAATGGCGCAGCTTCCAATTTCAACTTGCATTTTGTGAATACCTCTAGAGACGTAAGCAAAAAAATTACTTCCGCCTTTGGACAAACAAACTAGAAGACGAAAATTCTATAGATAAAGTTTTAAATCTCTTTACACGAAATGCGCGTAGAAATCATGTTCTAGTTTAATATTTTATTTGATCATCTCCGAGTTTCGTGGAGATAAGTACAAGAATTTCAACACTTTAAAAATCGTAAAATCCTGCTAGGGAGTTTCAAGCAAATATTGTACATCTCTTTTCGATTGACAGTATTGGACTAAGTCACCTTTCATGAATAAATCTTACCCAAAGCACATCGATGACTATTAGTTGTACAAAACAAAAAGTTAGATTTGTCTATTGATAACAATTATATAATTATAATTTTAACTAACCTCTTATTCTTACTCACATGGAGTTCAAGCATCATTGGTTACTCGTTTTTTTTTGTAGAGGCTTCAATTGGTTAATTAGTTTCAAATGAATTCCACTCCAAACCAAAAGATCAAACGAAAAACTTGAGATATATTTTTCAGTTGAAAGAGAAACACTGAGTTTACTGCTTAAACTATAGATTATACTAGACCTCCTCTCTTTATAATTTTTTTATTGATACTAAAGATAATTTTAGGAGAAATAAGTGATCTGTAGACTGGGGTGTTAAGAAGACTTTAGGGTGGTAGACCAGAAATCACATATATTTATATTGATCACGACAATGTAATTTGTGCTAATCAAATTGACGTCGACTGGGGACCTAAACTTGAACTACATATATAAAAACTATCAACAAAAACTAATTTTGAAACAGAAGAGACCTAAAATCAAGAACATTTAGATGCATCAATGTATCAAATGGTTTAAGATATATGAAATTGAAGAAATTAAAATGTTACAAATTAAGTTATTAGACTCAATTTCAATGAATGTTATCACTTGAACTTCATAAAACATGCCTTGCAGTTAATTTAGTTTTATTTATAGCCGACAGCCATCTATTAAAATATGTTAAGTCCTTATGAGGATATTAGAACAAACGTATCACATTGATAGATTCTCAATGTTATACACAAGATTAATTGGAAGTCATTTTGAAAAATTAAACACCTCTAACACTACACATAATCCGAAGGACACAAAAACACGAGCAGAACACAACAATAATGATGAGTCACCAACTGCACAATGTTTACAAACATTAAATCAATCAATTTCGTCTAAAATTCACCAACTTGAAATACGTTATGGTAGCAAATCCATCTAAGACTCTAAAAATGAATTACAAAAATAAATAATCCTTGGGCCATATGTGTGTTTTTGTGGTAGACTGAAAGTTGCAATACGTCTTTATCATCTCATTAAGCCCAATTCAGACTCTTCACCGGCGATTCCTTTGCTTCACCTTGGACGCTCAACTTCATGTCGGTTCAAGTCAAAGAACGTGAAAATGAAAATAAAGTGGAAGATTTAAAAGAAGTAAAAAGTTAAATTTTTTGTGGAGTGCAATAAATAATTTTTGTGTTATATTGTAGATATAAAAAATGTCATTAAGAGCAACTACTAGTAGATACCTGAAAAAATTTTCTAGTCGACTAATAAATTGAGAACACTTTTGCTGCTTCCATTCACCGTGACTTGTATCGAGAATTTCTATTAGGCGCCTCGCGAACTTTCTTGTAACCTAAATTTTAAATAAATAGACTATTCCGAAATATCGTTGCTAATAAAAACCTAATGTTTTGTATCTGGTACCGAAAAACATCTTTTATCTAGAGAGAGAGAGAGAGAGAGAGAGAGAGAGAGAGCGATTCGTTGGATAGAATTGGGTACTATAAGGAAAATTTTTATCGGAGGAGGGTTTCTTGGAGTTGGCCCTGATATAGCTGCTCGTCTGCAGGGCTGCTCCTAAAGCTCTGCTTCCTTTTTTTGCTTATATCAAATTTAAGAGGGAGCATATGGGAACATCTACTGCTGCGTTAATCCCTATCGTCGGCCATTTGGCTGAGGAACCGGTTCACCAGGTTGCTGAGAAACCGCAGAAAACCTGCAGCACCGTCGATCTATGTAAAGTCCCACGACGACAATTACTTTGCACTATTAAGAAACATTTCATGTCATATGATCACATATTTCCTTGAATTATCATCTTCTTTCAATTTGGTGAGATAGCTCATTTCTTCTTGATCTTCATATCAAGTGTCACTCTTTCTCGGTTGTCTGATACACTTCTTTTCCAAAGATTATTTTTCTCGAATGGTTCTTAAAATTCGTTTATCTTACCATCGGCTAATGGACCTATTACATTCAGTTTTTCAATTCAGTAAACATACCTTCAAATCCAATAGGTTATTCTAAATTATCTTTGTTTGAAACCTGTCTATCAATGTCTTATCGGTAATTCTCATTACTAAAAGTATCTCTACTATATCAAAAAGTCTGCTGGTGTGTCCTTGTTTGGTTTTGTTTCAGCAGTGTACGTCATCATCGGCCTAATAAATTTTTATATTTGTTTCTTCTTGTGTGTTTAAGAGTATGTTTGCTGATGTGGGCCAATACTCAGAAAATTTGTTTCCCTCAGTATGGATTGTAAAGCATGTAATAAATCTAATGACCCCGTAAACACCACCATGAAAATCTTTCATATTATTTTTTGTGTGATGGAATTTTGCAAGACATTCTCGAAATAATTGGAATGTTCTATACTTAGATTGTATGTAATTATATCAAACATGACTACCATTCCAGTAAAAATTTTATTTATATTTAGTATTATGTGAAAGTACTTATTGTATCAGTTCAGCTTCAAATCGAGGCTAATCCATCCCTGGGATCTTCTTCTGGGGATTCATTGATGGAAAAACAAAGACGCACCTAGAGGCGTCTTTTGTTAAAATTTGATGCGTGAAATCATGACACACTAAGATTCCGAGCACGTTCTTTCTGAATTGCGAGCTACTTTGGCGCTTTAAAATTCATTACGAATTATATCAGCTGTAAAAATGAGCGTTTTACTCAAAGAATGAGGTGAATCTTGGCAATTTTGATTTCACATGAACATCAGAAGCTCCCTCGTCATTTTTTTCACTTTCTTTTTTGTCTTTTTATGTTTAGGTGTGTTTTTTCAATTTTGTTATTAATATGCAAAGCTTCTCCAAGGATAGATGAATAAATTAAATATTAAATTGAATAAAATTATATTATCTTAATAATCACAATAATGACAATAAAATTAGGTGTACAAATAATAATTCTCAATTAGAAATGTGCGAAAAGTACTTATCTGTGAAGTTCTTGTAATTTGGAATTTTTTTTCACAGCATCAATATTTTAACAATTCAGAACGAAATCCAAGGATTGTTAGAGCAGCAAAATTTGAAATAGAGACGAAACGCGAGTGCGAGAGTGTGGACGGTGCGCTGATGTAAATAGATGTTAACGAGTGTTAATGTATACCTTTCTACTAGTATCCAGAATTATGATTTTTTTGTGATATCTCTATATCCTTTTTCATTGTCTTCTACCATTTTTTCTTCAGCATGATGTAACGATACGTGAAGGGGTTAGTCTGTCTTTTTGTTGATTTTACCAGACCATCTTAGAGGCGATCAGCCTCTACTTCTTCTTCCTTGTACTTCTCTCATCATAAGGCAATTCGTGTACAAAATATTACAATACTTTTTTCATGCATTATGATTTTTACATCTAACCCTTCCAGTATTGAATGATTTGTTCTCTTGGCTGTCCAAGACATTCTAAATAATCTTCTGTGGTAGCATATTTCAAATGAATCACTATCGTTGCGATCTTTAGTTCTAAGAGCCGTATGAGAAGAGTGGGAAGAGCAATGTTCGAATAAGATGAATTTTAGTGTTTTACGTTATGTATGAACTCGATATTTTAGCAAATTAATTGGCAATCTTGCCAATGCTATTCTACTTCCAGCCTCGTCTACTTACTCTCAATAGTCAAAACTAATTGATGTATTTATTAAATCTAGTGTATGAGATCGTGATCACTGTCGAGTATACCAACTGAATTGTATTAACACACAATTTCCCTATTAGAATGATCATTATAGATTGCAAATAGATATGGAAAAACATGAGAATTAACCAATATTCTCATTAGATTTAATATTTAAATGCAGTGATTTATTATAACGAGTATTAATTTGAATGCAGAACCACAGATCTAACAATAAGAATAAATAGAACTCATCTTAAAATATACAAAATTGTTGTGACCACTTGGACGTAATTCTGCGCTAAGCAGAAACAATAAGTATAAGCAAGTAAAGCAAGTACCTACTGAAACAAATTTGGACTCATGAACTTACAACTCTAAGGAATCTTCCACTTATAATAATTGTTAACTCCTCCACTGACGTTGACCGAGAAGCCGATCCTGTCCTATTATGATTGACCTCTGGCGGATATGACATGCAGTTTCCAGAAGAACCACTCACATTATTTTCTCTAAATACGTCGGCAATTTTTTCATATTCTAGAAACCGAATTATAACGAAATCTGTATATGAATATGAGCTTGTTTATCAGTCAGTCAGTCATTCCAAATACATCGAGACAAATGAACCAAACGGTGAATTTAAATAAATTATATAATTGTTTAGTAATAAGTTAGTGAATAGTTTTAATCAATAGTGTAGTATTTAGTACAAAATTCAGTGTACAAATGAATGAAGTGAGTAAGTAAGAAAGACCGTGTGAGTTAATTCACCCCATCGTTGAGAATAGTTCAAAAAAATAAGAAAAACTTAATACATTAAGAAATGGCTGCATACCGACTCTTACAACACTCTTCAATCAATGTAATTCAGATCCTGTACAAAGTAGGTTTCAATAGGAGACTTAAAAGAGCCAAAACCATTGAGTTAGTTACAAGTTCAGTTTAAAAAGCTCGCATATATAGAAGGATTTGCATTTTACATTCAATACTTTAAGCAGAATATATTGGAAAAGCACAAGTAATTTTGTAATTACTTTATACCGTAATTTCACTCGATCTCAAATCGGCTTCATCCATTTTACTTTATATCTACCGTTTATTACAAACCAGAAACCAAATGAGCACAAATATTAAAATGGAATACGCTAAAAACAACTACTCGAACTAAATGATATTCCTCTCGGTTATGTATCAAAAATAACATATCTGGGAATGATCTTCGACTCGCAATTAAATTGGAACGAATACATTAAGGACCTTGTCGTTAGATGTCAGAATGAACTCTCAAACACTGGGACTGGGGATCTGACTAAGACACTTCCAATCTACAGGAATGTCGATAAGATCTAGGATCGATTATGGGTGTATCGCCTATGCCTCCACTTAAAAACAGATACCATAACGTTTAGATATCATAGTCAATCAAGCATTACGCATTATTACTGGAGCTTACAGAGCCTTTCCCATCGAAAGTTTACAAGTACTAGAGCTAGAAAAGCTGTCACCAGTTAAAAGAAGACAATACCTACTATGAGCAACCATGAACATCCAAACTACAATAGCATAGTTGCATACAGATATATCACTTTTATAGGAGAGAGTATAGAGAGAGAGAGACAACTCGATATGCAGTTTCCTCCCATTCTATAATTAAATATTAATATACCTTCCCCATGACTGATTAAAACTCCGATCATTTACACAAGGCAGATGCATCTAAAGCTCCCGATGGAGTTGGAACTGCTGTTATCACTTCTGATAAACATCCCTTAAAATATAAATTACCCCACGTGAGCTCTGCATATTCAGCAGAAATATATGCCATCCTTTAAACTTTGGTCGAAGTTCAATCACCAAACCTACAAAAAACTGTAATTATAACAGACCCTCTTGAATTATATATCAAGAAACAATTGCATCTAATATAAAACAACAACTTAGATGTGAAATTTTTGTGGGTGTCCTTTCATCAAGGAATACAAGGTAATGAACAAACAAGCAAAAGACGTTACGATTTACATGTAATGAAAGGTGCGTTATATAGTGATTTGAAAGCATATATCGAAATTAAAATTAATCTTAAGTGGAAATCTGAGTGGCAAAGATCATTTCACAAACTAAAGCAAAATAAGGAAAGTGTTGAATAGTGGCCACGAATATGTAATCGCCCAAATCAAGTAATAGTAACTAGACTAAGAATAGGTCACACTAAAATTATGCATTTTAGAATGTACATTATACGCGTCCCAAAGACAACAATGTAATTTTCCAAATGACATGAAAACCCTAGTAGGAAAAAATTGCGACGTGAATAATATATATAAGTATCTGTAAAATACGTCTTTAAAAAAATGAAAAACATGATAGATAAGATAAATATGATGAAAACAAAAATAAAGATTGCAGAAAAAAGGAATTCATAGAATAAAAATACAGTTGAAGAATGAAGAATGCTAGATATGTAGTAGAAATATAGACACAGGGTTTAGTGAAAGAATCAGCGTTGAGATTTTTGCTCCAAATTCAACGTTCATATATCAATTTTTCATAAAAGTTCCGAGGCATGGTCATAATAGTTAGGTGCTGTTTACAAACACACTCAAAAGTAAAGTACAACGTTTAAGGTAGAAAAACAATAAGAATCGAATATGAAATGATATTAAATAAGATTTTAATCTAATCATCACAACTTGAATGGTTAACAATAGAACGTTAAAAGATAACAAATAGTAAAGATACGAATTTCTATGTCTTAGCCTTTTTTTTATTCATTTCAAGCACAATTAGGCTCTCCCTACAAACTCCATAACTTGTTTATGAACACCCGCTGGCAGCTATTATCAAATACATAGTCAATGACCACTGGTCAGTAGCCCTATTCATTTCATAACAAGATTTTACGTGTAACTACACAATAATTTTGACACACCACTACAAATAAAAAGAAGTACACTCATTCATTTTTTGCCTTCAAATTTGTATTAATTATTTGACTTTTGAAAAATTTTAACTAAGGAAAAATAAATTTTGGAATATTAATTTAAAATTAGAACACAATTAAAAACTGACTTATTCGGTGAATGTACGTATGAACATTTGAACTATATTTTACGAGGGAGTTTTAACGGTTTTTTCCTAATTTCCGTGCCAAAACATATCAGCCGCTCAGCCAAATATTGGCTTCATTTTTCCTTTTTATTTAATAACCAAGATCTTTAGAATTCCCAAAAAACTGTAGTCATGAGGTCATTGTTCCTACTGTATTATTTTTTTTTTGAGGACTTTCAGCAAAATTCACTAGAATCACTATAAAAATATTTGGAAACTCAAGAAGTATTAAATAATATGATAGAATTTGTAGTAGAATTATTATATTTATATTCACCTAAACTACATAGTAAACAACAGAACGGGTTGACAAAACTTTAAAAACAATCTTGAGCAGGTAATTTATCTCTCGGTTCCAGTGTAAACGGAAGAACAGTAAAACATGAAGTAGAACGTCTTGTAACCGATATTAGTAAAGATACACTCTATGCAGCATTTTAGATCAGTCATGGTGTAAGAATATTTCTTGCCAACGCTTCATACTTACTACTAATGAAAAATGACAATTTAAATGCTGGATGATGGAACAAGTTTTGCTAGGTACACTTTTTATTGGTTCAAATTTTTTTCTAATGCACATCAACACACAGAACGAGGGGTACAAAAATACCTAGACGATGTTGTCGATATGTAGTTTCAATATAATTTGATGAAATGGGAGAATTCACACAAGTGTTAATTTCATGTATGATGTTCACATTATTATTTCTGGTAATGCTTAGCCTGGTCTTAGCATAATGGTCTTCGTCTTGCAGAACAAGCGAAACCAAGACTAAAATCAAGAGCAGTTTTAGGCTCGCATGACCTATACCAAGTAGTGAAAAAAAAGATCAAGTATTGCATTACTTTTGTAAGACCGAGATCGAGTATGCGGTGGTTTTATGTTGTGTTCTTTAGCTATTTGCTTTTTTTAACAATTTCTCCTGAAAGTTGTTAATACTTAGTATTCAGTTGTTTAATTCTGAATATATTGATTAAAATATGTATATAAAGTCATACAGTTATGTGTTAATAACAAAGACAAGTAGAGCGAGGTTAGGGAGCTCGTTCAAGTGGGCCTAAACTGCTGATATGGAGAGAAATAACATCTTTATACTACTCCCTATTTCTCTCTACTCTATTCTGATCAAATCTCCAGCATTAACTCTATGCTTAAAACATCAATCAGAAGCAAGTGGAGAGAGGTAGAGAGTGCTAAAGTATTACTCTTTGACACTCTCCCAAAAGTAAAATTCTAGTTACATGCCACTATCTCTATCTTTAATTTTGGATCTATGGTTAGAAAACACCTCACCGTTCGTAAATAGGTGAAATTGTTGGAAATTTCTTCTCTTTTCTCTCTTCGCTGATAAATGCAAAAAATAATAATGTGCAGTTGATTACAAATAAATGATAATTTTGGTTTAGGTGAAATATCAGCTAATTGGCTTGCTAAGAATTGAATTTGATGTCAGCCTAGCTAATGTAAAAGCTGAACTAGATTGTACTCTGGGTGAGACTGCTCCCTCGTTATGGCATTGGTGGAGCAAATGAGGTGACGACTCAACAGATATGTTGAAGAAAATCCGAAATGCGATACATCACTTTACACCCAAAATAATATAACAATCAGAATAATGGACCGAAAAGGAAGAACCGGCTCCAAAGAAGGCCAAAACCGTTCGTTCCATGTGCATGGAAGGTCATGGCGTCAGTTTTTTTGAGATGCTCGTGAGATAATTTCCATTGACCATCTTGAAAAAGGAAAAACTATTAATGGCGAGTACTATGCGGACGGATTGTAACGTTTGAGCGAAGAAATCAAGCAAAAACGACCGCATTTGGCTAAGAAGAAAGTGTTCTTTCATCAATGCCACAGCTCACATATCCATCATTGCAATGACCAAAATGAATGAATTAAAGTTTGAATTGCTATCTATTGCACCTTATTGTCCAGGTTTAGTACCGTCCGATTATTTTCTGCTCTCAGAATAAAAACAATGGACTGAATGGTCAAAGATTTTCCCAAAATGGAGAGGTGTTATCTGCTGTTAATGGTTATTTTGAAGCTTGAAGATTCTTACTATAAAAAAGGTATCGAACTTATTGAACATAGCTGAGAAAAGTGTATGGAGCTAAGAGGAGATTACGTTAAAAAATAAATACGTTTTTTGCTCTCATGTTCGAGAATACTTATATTTCGATTCACTCATCAGCAAACGTGTATAAAAATGAAATGCACCTTTATTTAATTATAAATGCAGCAATTAACTGAATGCACACAAAATGTTTCAATATCACCTGCATAAAAGTGATTACATAACTCAAATTGAATATTTTGGCTTGAATTACTATATGATTTATATGTTAAATTTGAGAACTTTGAGAAAATTGAAAATTTCAACAATTTCTTAAGTCTTAATCCTCTATCAACTTTCGAATTTGAAAAATGAAATAACTTCAGGTATGAAATAACCTTCAATTTATGTCTAACAAACATTTAAATTTTGCAAAAGAGTCTTGGGACGAGGATGGGATCCAACAGGACCAAGACCGCGTATGAAGGAAAGTTTTCTCAAATTATTCAGTGTTCCGCGTAATTTTTTGTCCTGTCAGTATAAAATACAACAAAAAAAAATCAAAAGCGAAATTGATACGATCGTTAAAGAGTCCTTCACTGAAATAGGGATTCATTTTCGAATATTGAATACACTATTCACACTGGAATTGTGAGTGTTTGTTTAGTGGAAGTGTGGACAGTTTTTTCAGTATAAATATCACCAACGGTTCCAAAATTACATAAAATTCACAATTACACTAGACAGTGTGAGTGTCTAGACATTGTGAGTGTTCGTGTAGTTGTTGTGTAACCCAAATTTCTACCTAGAAGAGACTCCATTTTTGACTATAGTACAAATAGCATAATATTATCCAAAGCAGTACAACGTAAGACAAGCCGCCCATTCTATGGAGCAAATGCTGTTAAGTTCAACCAAACTCAGATCTACACTACCGAGGAATGTATTTATAAACGACTAAAGCTAGTTTGTAGGGCGCGAAGTATGCACTGCATGATAAATAAAATAAAAATTAAATCAAATTAATACTGCTAATACTACTTTTTTGTACGAACTGTACAAAATGAGATGTTTTTTCGTGACGCAGCATCTTTATTCAAACCAAATGGCGGACATTCGATTGAAATATATAAATAGATGGGGATTTAATCTCTAGATGCTGCGTAACGGAAAAGTGGGATAGACATATGGGGGAGAGAGAAAACTTCCACTCATATCGAGTCTAAAAAGGGTCGATTGACCAAAACGGGCCAATGGTATTAGGGGACTCGCGTCCTACAGTCTCGAGCCGTTCGATAATTGGACGCATGCCGACCACTGGTCATCAATTGAACGCATGTCGTTTTCGACCACTGGTCAATTTTTCCATATAATGAAATTAAAGACAGACGAAAAATTATGAAAACATATTTTCACTCTAACCAACGGCTACTAAAATACCTATTTAATTAAAATTAGTTTGTATAGAACTACCAACAAATAAAATTTTTACTGACTGCAAAAAAGTTCACGTTTTCAACGCGTTATGTGGAAAATATTTAAAATTTGTTAAACCAAATAGCAGTATACTCAATATAAACACATAACTTCTTACGGAAGTTCAATCTGCTATCATTAACAGTATATAATTTCATAAGTATTATAATTTATGAAAATTAATATCAATAGTCCAAGTAGAACAATATAAACAATTAACTTCTAGAATATATAAAGGAAGTAGGAATGAAACTTATCAAAAACTAGCATCTGAAGAATTGAAAAAAAATGCCAGCCCTGATTAAACTACTCAGGATACTATCATTCAAAAACTGGAGTGCAGACTACTTAAGTTCACTAAACATAGTCAAATCATTGTAAATATCTAAATTTGACTACGGAGCGATCGTCTACAACTCTGTTAGAAAAACTATTCTACAGTGACTGGAAGTTATTCAGTGCCTATCTTACTAGTCCCATCCAAAGCTAATTTAAAGAATTTGGAGAGCTGCCACTTTCTTACCGAAGACAATATCTGTGTATCTGGTACGCGTGCTTTGTATTATCATTTACTAGAAATCCTGTAATCCGTAAAGTCGTGTCTGAACGCTTTATAAAAGAAATTTCCAACCAATTCAACTACTCCTCCTTTCTATCACAGAGTCAACACATATCTATCCAGTATGAATCTGCAATTTCCAAATGTAGAACTTGCCCATCTCAATAAATCAGAAACACTAGAAACGTAATAAAACGAGAAAACCTGTCAAAATATTTTGTACTCCCTTCTATCACATCTATCCACTTTACTTAACTGATTACTATTCTACAAGCACTTACTGAATTTCAGAAAATTGGATTCAAGTATATACTAATAATAACAGATTCCAAAATTTACAAACGGCAATCTGTGTGGGTTCCATCCCGCACCAGATTAGAGGGAAATGAAAGAGTAGATGGGTTAGAAAAGTTAAGCAATCAGTAAAGTGTAACTATATAGTTCATACATAATAGTGAAACACATCTTAATTGACTGTTTAAAATATGTCAATGAACGAAAAATTAATCGATTGCCATAATCACTAGAAAAGCTACTTCAACAAGACTCAAAGAAACTCCTGAAAGACTGCAAACTAAGTAGTAAAATCAAGATCTATATCGAATGTATTGAACCTTGATCACTCACTAATAACCCTACGTGGTTGTTGCATAAAAAAACATTTAAAGGAAATTCAAAATTTTATTATTAATAGTATATAATTTAATAATGATCTATATATTAATAATTTGTGCATATTAATACCAATAGTAGATATCAATTAGTATTGAAATTAAATATTAAAAATCTCACAACAACTTACTCCATTTATCTCAAACTTAATGTTTCTCATTTACTATATACTTTTTTACAGATATGGGCTAATTGTTAATATCAATACTTTGCGATTTAGTATATTTTGAACTAGTCAAAATACTAATTTTATCATTAGCAGTTAGATTTGTGCATGATATTTTATTTTGTCCTTTTTCATATTTGTATTTGTAGTTTGTTTTACTCTAGTAATGTTCAAATTCACAAAAAAAACCCAGCTTAGTTATGTCCATGGAATTGGACCTAACACTACTTTTTTTTTTTAATTTGAAAAAGTATTGTGGTAGGGTGATTGATTTAATTCTTGAGTCTTATTTTTATCTTTACAGTCTCATTCATACTATCTCTTGTTACTCTAGTAATGTACTTCAATAGAAACCATCTTGTTCTGAGATATCTTTGACAGTATTTTTTTTAAATTTCTTATGATAATGTGTAATGGAAATTGACGATTTGGATACCATTTCAATATTACTTTCCTTGCAGTTTTTTTATTTTAATTGTTCTCCACATGAAGTGACAATACTTGAAATGGTTCATTTTCTATGTAAAATGTATTTGACAATTAATCTTAGTGAATGTGAGTTTGATCTATCACCGCCTATGACTTGACAAATAGTTAATGAGCCTACCGAGCTGCTCTTATAATTTGAAGCTTTGTAGCTCCTGAAATGAGAGAAACAGAGAAAAGTATTGAAAGAATTGATAGTAAAATATACAGGATCAACCTGTTTCCCACCTTGAGAAAATATTAGTTGATTTCGTGAAAGTTTTAGTATGTCTATCAGTTAAAAAAATAATGGGGACTCAAATAAGCTGTAGTTTATTCAAAATAAGAAAAAAAGAAGAGAAATGAATAAAGACCTTTGAACAAGCAGAGATGACTAATTATTAGAAATTTTAAGTCCACGCACTTCACGATTGGTTCTTTATATTATATTTGGCCTAATTTGGACATAATTAGATCAAAACTTTGCTAACTGCGTGATTCTTCTCTTGGTTATGGTCGAGGTTCATTCAACAAAGAGTTTTCTTCCTTTTACAAATACGGAGGTTTTTCTAATTTCATGCGACAAAATTCAGGAGGTGATTATTGCTGATACGAAATACGGGGTGAAATTAGTAATCCTGTTTCAAATTAGCAATCCTCATTTTGAAAAATGTTACTTTACCATTGATAATTTGATTAGTTTGAAATTCCACAAGTGAAAGTAGGTATGGTAGTGATGTAAATAACTCAGCGGACTGCATTGCTAAAATTACAAAACTTGTTGCATTCTCCACTTGAATTTAAATTTTGGAATAGAGAATTTGAACGATACTTTACAAAAAAAAACATCTAATGATAATCAAATACTTAAGTTTTGCACTACATGAAGAAGCATAAAATCAATTTGTAAGTCGTGAAGTTTGCGAAAGAAACTTTTACAACAACGTATTGGTGTGAATATAACTGCTGGCAACTTTTAACTCAATTATTAGTTTCATTTAGAAACTTAATTTCAGGAAAGCATCAATTTCAATTTAAAGGGACTGCATATTATGAAACTGAAAAAACCGGAAATCTTTTTATAATATTGTGCAATTAAAATGGATTTCAGTTTCACTTATGCCAGATATATAATTCATAAAGATTGGAGATAAAATTGATATATCTTCCCACTAATCTACTCATTATGGAAAGTATCCAATGAATATTTTCGTTCTATTCTTGAGAAATATCATTTCTATAGAACATTTCAATCGTTTTTTGCATGTAGGCATAGAAAAAGTCATGTTTAGTAGCTTTACGGGAACGTAATACAAAAAGACAACCTTTACAAAGTGTATTAACAGCTTCTAATACAAAAGGTCTCTCTGAATATAGGATCTAATTGATTTATTTCGAATCCATTGTTAGTTTGAGAATGATCCAAGTATCTGGCTCAACAGAGAAAACACAAAAATTTTGAGAAAAAATCTATTCATTTTTCAATTTAGCTCCATACACTTTTCTCAGCGATGTTCAATAAGCTCGATGCTCTTTTTATAATAAGAATCTTCAAGCTCCTCAAAATAGCCATAAACTGCCGATATCTTTCACCACCGAACCATTTTGTCAAGTCTAAGAACAAAAAATAATCCGAAGGGGCTAAATCTGGCGAATAGGTTGTATGAGGTAGCAATTCAAAGTTTAATTCATTAATTTCGGCCATTGCAATAACGGGTGTGTTACCTGGTTTATTGTATTGATGAAACAACACTTTCTTTTCAGCCAAATCCGGTCCTTTTTGCTTGATTTCGTCACTAAACGTTGCAATAAATTTGAATAGTACTCGCCGTTAACAGTTTTGCATTCAGATGGAACGGTCTTTGGCTTCTTTGGGGATGGTTCTTCCTTTTCAATCCATTGTTTCGATTGTTATATTATTTCTGGTGTAAAGTAATGGACCCACGTTCCATCCATGATTCTATATAATCTTTCTGAAGATGCTCGACTCAATACAGAAGACTTATATGTGATTCAGAGTTGAACTGAAACTTGAACAGCTTAGAGCATAGAAGAAAGGTCGCTGACTTGACTCTGTTGTACCGATACTACCACAGCAAATGCTCTTCCGAGCTGTATAACATAATCCCGCCTTGAACAATTTTTTCAAGACCTACTCGACAGGAAGACGTCTAGAGCTTCAATTCATTTCTTTGAAGAACTGCAAGCTTGTGGAATCAACTACACATCTCCAGTCTCTACTTGAATTACTCAAATGTAAAAGGGGCCTATTTTGCTTACTTTTTACATAAAAGGAAGTTTTTAAACAATATCTCTTTTTGAAGACGACAAAATGAAATCCTGAGGTTGCATTGGCGCAAAGAACACAAAAATTAAAAGCATTAAGAGTTCTATGAAAAGTGATAAGTCGAATTTTGAGTTTTTTTCACATTTCCCACTGCAAAACATCCCGGAGGGTCCATGCAGGTTTGAGGATATAATGGAGAAAGTAGGACTGGAGACTTGGTAAAAAATTGGAGAGTTTTTGAAGAAAGAGAGCTATAAAATTATTAAAAAAATAAACTTACGTTCTGGCCAGCGACTGATCGATAGAAAATTTATCTCCCAGCATTCTTCGAAGCTGTTACATCATTCCTCGAAGTTGTGCAAATTGTATTTGAGAAAATTGGGAAAGAAGAATGTACTGAAAATAATGATTTGACCATCGCAGTTGCACGACCTCCACCCGTTTGAGTTATTGTGGGGAAAATTGGAGTGGAAATTTAGAAAACAATGTCCTACTTCTACATCTTTGGAATATTCTGAGAAGTGAATGGAACCAAATAGACGATGATTCTTTGTCGAAATTGATCCATGGCTCCAGGATCCAGTAATTCCTGGACAATAAATACTAAATGTATAAAGCTCTAATTATGTGCTACATAAATTTGTACTATTGACGACTATCTCATCATAGTATTTTGATAATTTCAATGTCGTAGATGCTTATTTTCAATAGTTGTTGTTCGTTCTTACTTAAATGAACCATAATAATATACATTAATCTAAAAACACTTGTTGTTTGTTGAGAATAACTATTTATAATTTATAAACTCGTTCCTCTTTATTTGGATGAATCATTTCGATTTGTTTTTCCATTTAATTCAAGAATATATGACATCTTTTTAACCTTCCTTTCTAGTTATTCGCATATATACAACATATCTCAAGCTTCCGATAATTTTATATAACTTCCGATGATTTTTCTCAATTCATATTTAGAAATAGGTAGTGTTCAAGGAATATATAAACAGTTTTCTCTGATAATATCGCGAATAAAAGAAAACCCCGTTCTAATTTTCAATCTAAATATCGAATAAATTCCAATTGGAAAGTGAACTTGAGCGAAGCAGGTACATAGGTTCAATTACCAAACAATGTTGATTGGAAAACTTTGATCAATCTTTCTCGTTCACAAAGTTTACCGAAGCGTTAGCGCCGTTCCTCCTCTCACAGCGTTTGATATAATATACATACATATATATATATATATATATATATATATATATATATATATATATATATATATATATATATATATATATATATATATATATATATATATATATATATATATATATATATATAAAGCAGAAATTGAAAACAAACAACTCGTAACACATGAGAAGCAGGTGGGTAAACATGGCGCCGGTAGCCATGACGCCATCACAGAAAGTGCTACCCCCGAGGGTTGTTAGCGACCACAGTGCCTAGCAACCCGCCCTCGCGCCCTAGCAACGGCTAGCCACTAGCCGCGGATACTTATTGATCAAGAAGGCCGCGCGCCGGGCACCCCTCGCCCCCGCGGACACTTGATACATGCATATTCGAGTTTAAGGGATGAATTGCCCTCTCCTCTCTACGTTGCTTCTACTCTAGATACGAGGGGGCATTTTTATATTTGCCTCGTTCAAAGTATGGAGATAAAACATCATTTTATATGTAAAATTATTCCGTAAGAAAATACAAAAAAAAGGCAGTAACTAACCACCTGTTGGAATATAGATTGAATTACTGTACACTTACATAATGTTTTATAAGATAAATTGACTGATATTAGAAATATACAGTGGTTTTGATTATTTTTCTCTACACTTACACTAGCAAAACATCTTTTTTTATTAATAATATCTCGAAACAATCTTATCTCACTCTATTGGATATTTCTTCATCGGAAAATTATTCTTATCACTTTGATTTGAGACAACATACAATAAAATTTGTGTATTAGATCCAAATATAACATCCAGGTACCTTAGTACTTGTGCCCGGCTTAGATTAGCCACGAGCTGCAACTATTGAAAATATATGACTGTGAGAACTAGAAACTAGATTTGTTTGTTGTTATGTGAATCCAGTTCTGAATAGCATGGCCTGTAACTTGTAAGTAATTGAATTTCCACTAAAAGACGTAAACACCATGGAAATCTTATTTATTTGTATTTAAGGAATTATTACAGAATTAAAATACATTCCTTCATATGGAATAACAAGTATAAAATAAGCAAACTAGAAGTACAGAAAATTCTAATTATTTTGATTATAAATGAACACAAAAAAAGGAATTCTAACAATATTTTGTGAAGTATTATTCTACACAAGTATATTTGTACTGAATAGCCTTAATATGCGCGTGTTTTTATCAGTTTTTGCAAGTATTTCGAATCTTACCAAGAATGCGGTAAGGTGAAGTCCAATTTTGCAAATTCAACATAAAATCTTTCTTTCAATTTTGTTATTGACCTAATCGCAATTTCTTGGTGCGAATCAGTACCAAAAATCAATTCATAGCCATTTTACTCCACCACGTAAGCTCGGTGTGTTTTCATTTGGCCATATCCATGTTTATATTTAGTACAATCAGCCGCTGGATTCAAACTTTCTTTGCCATAATAAGTAACTGTTCTTAATTAATCGGTGAGTTTTGTACTTGTTTGTATATCAGGCTTATATCCCCACTTGAATAACTATACCTGTATTGCTTTCTGCTCTAATAATTACTTCTGATTGTAGCTTTTTATCTGCAACTAGCCAACCCAGAGAACTTGAGCATATTTTGGATTTTATCAAGTTCCATTTTTTATAAGGATAGTACGTATTTAATAAAAAGATCAAGAATTTTAATAAGTCTTTGTATGCGAGGTATTTTGGTGCATTGGTTGCAATCATCTTTGAAGCACTTTTTGTTTTATCATCAGGCGCAATAACGGATAACGCAGATGGTGTTCCAACTCGTCAACATGCCACATATAATTAACCACGGAAAAAATAGGATTTTCTAGATTCAGACCACAAACTTTCAAAGATTGTCAAGGTGATTCGTCAATGGGCATGCCCACAGATTGGAAATTGAAATCGTTCAAACACAAACGGCTAATAGGTTGGGATACTCGGAATGAGAAGTTCCTCTCCTTTGAATTTTTTCTTAGTATCATTGCGTAAATCACATGGTTTATGCTTTGAAGCATGATTACTATGGCGCCAAACTTGAGTTAGGCGCGGGTAAGCCAGGCACATTTAATTAAGTCTTTTAGCAATTGTATTTTTTAGTGTTTGCTAGAAAATGAATGCCATAGTTATGCTGCGGAATTAATAATGGCAATTTCACTTTTCCAGTGGTGCAGCAGAATCTTGAGCATTCTCCGGAAAACATCAATGTGCCACATTATTCGCAAACAACGTCAATTGGCCCAATGCGAACGCAGTAATCAGTTTGTAATCGATCCGAAACGCTGCTCTATCCAAATCAATATTTTATAAATGTGCTTATGCATCGAAAATTATATAGTTGTTGATCTCTGAAGTTTGTTTGACGATTTCGTATTGCTAACTGAGCCGTTTCGCATGCTGCCTCACTTTGCTCTTGTGATTGAGAAGCATGAAATCAAGCCGTACTAATGTGACGTGAAATTTCTTGTTGCAATACGACTTGGTCGGAAAAAATTCGATCGTCTTCGTCACGGATTTGTTAATGATAACATCGACACGATAAGCTATTTGGCCATAGAAATTCCAAACAAACACATCAACCGGTCAGCTTCGAAACTTAATTCCGTTTTGTTATTCCGTGTCAGTTGCATAGTTAAACTGGATGACGCACACAGTGATCGAGCTCGTACGCGTTCTTGTTGACGAAGTTAAGCCACTTTCTACTTTTTACGTACGGATCGTCGCTGAACGTCAATAACATAACCTCACTTTTCTAGTGTTGTTTGTAGTTACATATACCCTTCTCTGAGTGGAAGGCTGATAGAATTTGTTCGTGCTCATGAGTATTTCTGTAACAAACAGTCGGCTGGATACGAGAAAACTAAAATTTGGCAAAATATATGAAATCTTTTGCCTATTTAAAAATTTCATGCCAAACTGGTGCCAAACTGATCCAATCGACAATCAGTTTTCTTATTGAATGTTTTGTTGAGTCTCCGCTCAATAAACTCAAAAGTTCATCATATAAACCCCGATTCGTTCTTCTATATTTGAAAACTGTAGATAACTCTATTCAAATTGAGGAGACTCATCCACCAACGTGTCAAATGATGCTTTATATATATTTCTCGCATTTCATACAGTATATAATACATTATAAATAATTCAAAATCGCTGATCACTGTTCAAATTTCTTTATATACGAGTACTTGCACTTTTAAGGTTATGTTCACTAGCGAATCAGCGTTATGTTCGTGTTCATTTTGTGCAGCTTTAAATTTGGTGGTGTATTTTTAACATTCATGAATGTCTAGAGCGCATCATGTTTCACCATTTTTAACAAATGAACGGCTAGACTGATGTTTCAAACAATAAATTTTTCGTTTTACTGTTTGTTGCGTTTGTTATATCTAGTTTTATGTCACATCCCGCGGAAACGAGATAAAAATGTCCTTCTTCTGGATCTAAGCTACCTTCACACTCTGGCTAATACGAAATACTGGTGTAATAAATATGTGTATATATTGTATGTTCTGTATCTAAGCGCTTCTCAGCCAAAGAATATACTACATTCTCAGAAATAGACTGGCTTGATGTTCTATCCTTTATTCTACAACAATCTTTAAAATTATAACGGGTGGTGCAATAGAACGTGCATATCGCATCATCTTTTTTCGCGAGGTAAACGGTGCGTAGGCGGGGGAGCCTAGCATGGTTGGATAGTTGCACTCAAAGAATTTTAATAGTTAGCGTTGTGCTTTCTGTGTTCGTAAGTTTTACGAGTCGTTCATACGTCTTGTCAAGGCGAGTGTAGCGTTCAGAATATGGATTAAGACATATTAATGAAGCTTCAAGTGCAAATTTAAAATATGGGTTAAGCGTTTTGAAGAGACCTGTTCCACATTTAAACTACCAGCAAACATTCGTCCAAGAACGTCTAGGACCACACACAATATTGATACGGTGATCGGCGGCGACGAAGTTTACGGCGAATTTTGAAGTTGGGTTTTCCTTATAAGCTCCAGTTAACACAGGAATTAAAAGATAGCGACTTTGGAGTAAGGTTGGCATTTGCTGAAGAAATGCTTAGTCGATTTTCCACGTTTGACAAACAACATCTTTTTTTCAGATGAGGCTCATTTTCTTAACCACTGCAACCACTGCATAGTCCGCAAGTAACGGTATGGGCAGCAATCTCAAGTAAAGGAATTATTGGCCCTTTCTTCTTTAAAGATTCACGAGGACGAAACATCACCGTTAACACCGACCGCGATGTTATGGGGATATTTGACTCCAGAACTTGCGAGATCAAGAATAGCGAATACGAGAACGTAGCCCTGACTTGACGCTTCTTGATTTTTTTGTGGGGACACCTCAAACATAAAGTCTACACGAACAATCCGAGGGACATCAGTCAGCTAAAGGAAAATACCCGCCAGGAAATGGCAGCAAACCCACCAAGAGTTTTCACGAATCTGCTTTCGGGTTTAGAGGAGTGCTGTTTTTGCCATTTAGTTGTTGTTATTTCTAAAAAATAAACTTCATTTAATTATCTAATTATCATATCTTTTATTTCAACAATACCTTATGTATTTATTTTTTTAGCCTATACTTAATAAATACAGGTTCTATTTGTAGTGTGAAGACCTAGTTTGGTCCCAAACTTATACTTTTTGTTAGTAATGTATTGACGAAAACATAGGTTCTCTCTAAAAGGTATCAAGAGTTCATCCTCACATATGTACATCATCTTTGGGGGACAATGGGCTTTTGAAAATTATAGATATATACTATACAATACAAAAAAACTATTTGTAACCGACACGATATTCAATTACTACTTATTATGCAATTGCAGTGATTTTGATAATAACATGGGATCGACTTAGAGATATTAGATTAATTCGTTTGAAAGAAATCTAAATTAGTTTTATTCTAGAGATGAAATTATTTGTGTTACACCATTCGGAAATTTTGACTTTGCTATATATATGTTGCTTGGACGCTAACATCGGTATGAGTAAAATTTAATTTGTTTTTCTTCCCTAGCAGATTCATCATCAGAAAAGTCACTAGAATTGCCTGGATCAAATTCATCTTCAAAATACTCATTATCGTTGTCGTCTGAAAAACATTCTTTCTGTCACTGTAAAAAAATGCAAAAAAATTAACACTTCCACCTGAATTCAATTCATCTGCAAACAACTGAACATATTCATATAGCAGTGCATTTTCACATAGATTAAACAAATTGATTTTGTTATGGTATGATTCCTATGCCCATTAGGTAGATTTTTATTTATGTGGAGCCGTTTAGATGCTTTTCAAGCGAAAACAATACAAAAACATGATTCTTGATAAGAGCCATTGCCAATTTACTATCTTGTTACTAACTTATTCAATTATAAAATTATTCCGACTAGAATGGTTAGTGGGTACTTCGTCAGTCAAGTTATTAATCGGAGTGGGTATACCACAAGAAAATACACGTGGCGATTCCGTGGTAAATGAATTGTAGGTGGAATCTCTATAGTTTACAAAAAATGCAGGCATCAATACGAATCGGTGTTTTTGCCAATGCTTCCAGTGACTTACTTACCAAAGTAAACTGTTGCTCTACAGTATCTGAAGACGATAAGTTGGTTATCGAAACCCGTGTCAGACAGTATAATTGCGAGTTGTGCAATAATAGTAGTGTAAATAGTCTGTTCAGTGTGCCAGTCAGTATTGTGACTTATAAATATTCCGATTAATCTGATATTTTAATGTTTTATCTATTTCAAATACAATTCTTATATTATTATCATCATTTATGTTTGTTGTTTTATTTTACCGTCAAACGTAAATATGAGCAATTATTTTTCTCTTCTCTAAATACTAAGGTCAAAGGGTCAAAACATAGTGACAATCAATAGGTTCTTCAGTTTTCGAATTGAAATATTTGCTTTTGTAAAATTAGCGCTAGAGCTATTGGTATCGCTGGTATATAAACAAAAACCACGCGCTAACAAATTCCAGATATGTATTCGGATAAAGTATTCGGATGAATATGTATCAAATTAATATTTGTATTCAATGGATATTTCAATATGTCTTCTCGTATCAATAATGTCAGTATAATGGTATAATTAAAATTGATTTTGGAGAGGAGAGAATGATGGTTATCAAAATAAACCTCAACCTTATCAATATTATGAAATTTTTTTTTTTGGATCTGATTAATAAATATATTTGCTCAAAATGCATCTAAATGTTCTTGATTTTAGGTCTCTTCTGTTTAAAATTAGTTTTTTTTTTGATAGTTTTTAAAAGAAACATAAATTTTGACGTTTTGACTTTTCTTTAAGTCTTTTGTTGTATAATAGAAATAAGTACAGGAGCTCTATATTATAATCGTTTCAACTGGCTTGGAACGATCTACTGTTAATAATTCTATTACATCGTCAAACTTATCAATGCCTCCTCGTAAGTGGATTGTAGT
The DNA here is from genome assembly GCF_026250575.1 of Diorhabda carinulata. Taxonomy (NCBI): domain Eukaryota; kingdom Metazoa; phylum Arthropoda; class Insecta; order Coleoptera; family Chrysomelidae; genus Diorhabda; species Diorhabda carinulata. The sequence goes on along the minus strand of NC_079464.1, from coordinate 9,204,721 downwards.
TTTAGGGAAGAGATGTCCTCTCCTCCTGCTATTCTTTCTCTTTCTCCCTCCTAGATATATGTATGAGGGTGGAGGAAAACTGCGACTGTACAGTTGGTCAGATTGAGATTGTGGAGTTTATAATGTGGTACATCATTTGAAGAGAAAGTTTAATAAATTTAATTTTTGCTTTTGGTGAATATTTGGAAATTGGATCATACAAAAACGGGTCGTAACAACAAATATTATTTTCTATAATCTGACTTATATTATTCTACCGAACGTCACTTTTCTATAATATAATATAAATTGAAATCTTGAAATTTTCCTCGAGAACAAAATGACCTTGAGGTGAACCTACCAAAATTATCAAGAGAACGCCTATCCAAACAAGGCATTTATAAAATGCTTCATATTTCAGGATCTTACCTAAAATCCTAGATGCTTGTCTCAATCCGATGTTATAGCAAATACAGTTTGTTTTTGATTACATGTGAAATAGTAATAATTTTGCGTATTAGTAGATACCATATATCCAGTATTTGTAAGATTTCTTTTTTCTTAATAGGAGAATTGGCTCTGTTTTGTTCTTGTTTACATATTAGTGACTTTTATGTCGTGCTGTTCAGATAAAAGAAATATTGAAATGCTTAACTGGTCAATATATAGTTTACAGACAAGTGACAAATGAAGTTAACTATAGGTATCGTTCTAAAAAATTTTCCAAGTTGCACAAAATGTTACAAGTCACGCAATTGGGATGAAATCCCCATCACCGTGCCTTACATCTATGCTAGATCTAACTCTATTACACCCTTTGGGGAATATGAAATCAAAGATGGGCGATGTAATGAATATATCTGCAGTATCTTGAACATTAACTATCTCATAACATCAATACCAAAATTCTTAATTGGTTACTCAATTTGTCAGATATTAGGACACAATACTAAATTTACTTTGTATACATAATGCTTTTCACATCATTTAATGAATACAAAAAACATTTGTCTGCTTTTCCAGATCATGAGTACCTAGGTACAAAATAAGATCAAAAGACTGGAAGATGATGAATTCATGATGTTTTTTACGTATATGTTGTTCAACGAAACCAGCTTCTATCAGAATTTGGAAAAAGTTGTCCCATTCTCCATCGTTTCTTGCGAATTTCACAGAAGTTCAGTACAAAATTTGGCGATGACTGAATCAATATCTTCACTTTCAAATTTACGGCTTATGATAATGACTGATCTATAATTAATACAAATAAAAAAATCAAATGCTGAATGAGTATTGGTTATTACAGACAATCATGGTCGAGAAATAATATGAAAACAACACTCAATAAATTGAAAAAATTAATAGTAGCTTCGGAAGCATATAAAATTATACTGTATCAGTTTTTTATTGAAATTCATTGCACTCTTTGTCTAATCTAAATCATTAAGAAAAATTAGATTCGACTTGCAGGTAGATTCAACACTACGAATAGTTGGAAACACTTTGTCAAAACGTTCAAGAAAAGATTATCATTAACTAGATGTCCAAGCATCCGTTGAAGTGTACAGTTTCATCAAAAATATTCATTTTTTCTCAAAGTCAAATTTATAACTCAGATAAAACCTCTGTACCTACCAAATATTAACTCCAAGAGGTGATCTGGGGATATTCAAGATTTTCTTACAAAAAAGTAAAGTTAACGTTATCATTTAAAATTTTGTTATGCTGCATGAAATGATATGGACGGGAACTTTTCATATCACCATTTCTTTTTACCCTGTAAAATAATCAGCACCTAACAATGGAGCACCATTCATTATATGGAACCTTCAAACACTTGAACATCATATTAAATTTCAACTTTCCTGAAAGCAGCAATCGTATCAAATGCTATGATAGCTAAATGTTTGATAGATCTGATTTTGTAGCATCTTTGATAACATACGGATATCAATCAATAAAAATTTTCAACTATAATTACTACTAAAGAGACAGAACTGTAATTCAAACTTATTTGATACATTTTTTCCTCCTCTAGCATATCTCAAGTGTCCATTTTAAGACGTAGAATGCCACTACAAATTTATGGAGAGAAATTATTGGGAAATCAAAGTACGAGGATGGTCCCTGAAGTACCTGGCCTGACCTATAGATAGCGGTAGTTGCTCGGAAAATACCACTTCATTAGAAAGCACAGCCATCAATAGTCAACATTTTAAAAGAATTTGTAAAAATGGAACAAATTGGTCATCGTTATGTGATACAATACTTTCATTTGGAAGACCTTAACCCAACCAATATGAAAGCTGAACTAGATTCTACTTTGGGTGAGACTTCTCCTTATTTATCAACAGTAAAACATTAGGTAGCAGAGTTTAAACGAGGCCGCACGATCTGCGAAGACCAGCATCGATGTGGTGGACCAAATGAGGTGACGACTGCATAATGCTGAAGAAAGTCTTCAAAGCGATACTGGAAGAGCGTCGACTGAACATGCGCGAGGTAGCAGACAAAGTAGGAATTTCAAAAGTGCGCAAGATGAGTGCTGCGTTTGCTGACAATGAAAAAAAAAAGTCATGAAGATGTTTCCATCGAGTGAATCAGCTCCAAAGAAGGCAAAGACCGTTCCATCTGCAGGGAGGGTCGGTTTTCTGGGATGCGCGTGGGACAATTTTCATTCACTATCTTGAAAAAGGAGAAACTATCAACGGAAAGTATTAAGCAATGATTTAAAGAAGAAATCAAGCAATAACGGTCGCATTTGGCTAAGAAGAGAGTGTTGCTTCATCAAGACAATGCACAAGCTCACAAATACGCTATTGCAATCGCCAAATTTATTTAATCAAAGTTTTAATTGCAACCTCATGTACCTTATACGCTAGATTCAGCCCCTTCCTGTTTTCTCTTCCTAGAATTGAAAAAATGACTCATTGGTCTAACAATGAAGAGGTGATATCGGCTGTTAATAGCTATTTTGGGGAGCTTGACGATTATTATCATCGTAACGAACTTATTGAACATCTCTGGGAAAATTGTATTGAGCTAAGAACAGATGTTGATTGATAAATATATTTTTTCCAAATTCTTTGTATTTTCTATAACCTTTAGGTGATATGAAATTCTTTTATGAACTACTACTATCAGTAAATGACGTAGTAGTTTATTGTATTTCGTAAATGGCAAAAATAACAGTCTTATGATTTTTTCGAGCATACTTTAGTTATCCCACCCCAAATTTTACTATTTATTTTGGAAAAACGGAGTTGAATTGATGTTAAAGAAAGCCTCTCAGACAAGAAACAGTCAAAGTAAACATTAGTTTACCGCTCGTTTTATTGCCTCTAATGAATAACATACATAACAAACATTTAATTACTTATCTCAAACCAAAATGCTGTTATAAAATAACTTATACGCTCTCTCCGTCGACCTCCTTCCCTGTCCCACAACGATGTGGAGAAGGTGAAGGCAAAACGGAATGTCCCGCGGGCACCTCACTCCCCCTCATCTTGTCACATACGTCTATCACATTCTAACAACCCACCCAAAATGTCAATGCTTATCCGGAGTTAGCTAAGGGGTGGATTCCAACCACCCCCAGTGAACGACGGTGGTATGGGGAAATGCCATGCAGCAGATCAGGGAAGTTTCTATCAAACCCCCGGTGTTCCCTCTACCTCCCGAACCTACTCCGCAGAACATGTTCTTTAAATCGAGAGAAATATTTTTATGAAGTCAATGGACCGATTGTTAACTACTTTACTATTCTGGAATCTACTGAAACAACTGAAATTTTCTTTGTATATATTTTTGAAGCATTACAGAAAAGATGTACGGGGTTAATCAGTATAAATTAACAAACCCTTATCATCATTATAATTGCATTAGCTGGAGAATGTTTTGTATGTAAATTCGTAAGGTTGTTACTCAAACGTTGTTATATGTTTTGAAGGGACGTGTAACTAAAATGTCAAGAGCGAAAAAATATTATTTATTAGTAGATTATGACATAATTGCATAATCGAGACTTTGATGAAGAAGTAACGATTTGAAATGTATGATGTAATATTTCTCTCTTTCGACATTTGAAATATCGAAATTTGCTTTTGTTATTAGAAAATTAACTATCAAATTTAATACCTGTGGAAAGATACTAGTAAATGTAGTATAAAATGTTTAATCATGCGCACTCAAAATATGGTTTTTATGAAAAAACAATTCAGTAAGGGTTCGATTCGACTGATTAAACCTACTAATTCACACCTTTGTTACACAAAATATCTATCTATGTATATTATATATATATATATATTGTATACATATACAATGCGGTCCATATTTGTGCAATAAATTTAATTCTAGCGTTATTATGTACTATAATGAAAAAACTTGGAACAGGTCGATTTTTAGTTCTTAAATTGACAATTTATAGTATGAAAATATAATCCCCCTCCACCACCGTCTCTGAATTATAAGCACCCCCTCGAAAATTAAAAATAAGAAAGAAATAAGAAAGGTTTTGGAATTAACATACAACATTTTGTATTATATCAGGGGTTATTTTTTCAATTTCTTCCGTGATCCTAGCTTTTGAATCAGCAATTTTTTCTTATCTATTACCATTCCAAAATCGCCTTGGTTATTGTCAAGAAGTTAATGAGGTACATTGAAAAATACATTATAAATAGTATGAGACATTATTATCTTTATTCTAAGCAAAGTTTTGATTACACAAAATGTAAAAAACTTTATTTTACTGAACAGAAGACTAAAATTCCTTTCCAAAAAGGTGCCACACAACCCTCTTTCTTATTTAAAATTTTCGAGGGGTTGCTGAAGGGGGATAATATCCTCATACTGTAAATTGTCAGTTTAATAATAAAAATCAACTTGTTCCATATTTTTTTCACATATACATAAACTTGAATTTAATATAATATACAGAGACGAGAATTTTTAAAACAAAATACTATATATTTCTAGGTGATATTTCAAACACCACCAGAAAATAGAGATTTCAATGAACAAGAAGCACACTGATTTTTTATAAAAACTTATATTTTGACGCAAGAATTTCGTATAAAAATTGGGGTACTTTTTCGATATCAAGGTGAAAAAGTAAATATTTCAAATCAAATAAATTACAGTGTGTTTGGGTCATAAAAAGGTGAATTTCCATTAGACATGAACATATATACAAATATAAAAAGAAATTAAGCACAAATACAATCAAATTAAAATTAAATCAAATCAATTACTTTATTCCCATTATCTGATTTTTTTGTAATCTAACGGTTCTTTATGATAGCAACAAAATTTCAAATATTAATGCCTTGTACCGGTTACGGATTGGTTTGCTAAATATACTGTGCTCTACATATGTATATTATTACGAGGGTTGTTTTAAAAGCTTTCGAATTCAACCTGAAGATTTCATCACATATTAATATGTGCTGGGGAATATATTGCACTATCATTTACCGCCGGAAACTTCTGGGAAGCTGATTTTTAACGAGGCCGTTTCATCTCAACTGACGACGAGCGTTCAGGACGGCAAAAACTGCAACAACCAGTGATGTCATAGGAAAAGTTCGCCCAATTGGTACTTAAGACCAAAGAATGCTGCAAGCGTAAACTATCCCCACGTTGAGTGTCACATTTGCTCGGTTATTGTACATCAAGGCTTGATAGGATGAAGAGGGAAATCACAAACAAGCGTCCGCACATTTTGATGAGAAAGGTGGAAAACATAATTTGGAAGGATTAAAAAGGATAGAGCATCCCTGGACTTTTGAAAAACGAAAATGTTTCCTTGTTAGGCTGGAAACTGTCGTATATCAAAACGCTCGTTTCAGATATATTAATTATAACAAAGTAATTGTCAATTACGTGTAATATTCTGATGATCACGAGGTTGTTATTTATTATTACTAAAATGATATTTCACATGAGTACTGAAATAATACAGGTGCCTAATATCTATAATTCTCTGCACAGAATCTCAGATGGAGATCTGTAATGTTATTTTATTATTAGTAAATAATTTCTTTGTAAAACTTCAAGGGAATGTACATGGACTTGTCAAGCCAACCCCCAAGCTCTGATAGTGTACCAAAGCGTAATAAAACTTTTAAAACGTAAGTGATAATTATAAACATATTCCCAAGACCTTATATTCATATAATATAAATAGTAGTTTGCTTAAAATAATTAGTCACATTTATTGCGGTAAAGATCTTAGTATACTGCCAAGTATGGAATATTCTTTCTACCTTTCGATTTCATTATTTGAAAAAGTTATTGAATTTTCTCAAGATCAGACATGTATTTTACAGATAAATATGTTTCAACGTTAGTTTTAAAATATTCCCATGTTTCCCCCTTGTACAAATGTCGACATAAGTTAGGCAACGCTCTCGAAAAATCGGCCAAAGTATGGCAACGTTCATAAGTCGGACAACGCTGTAGAAAAATATTAAAACGAGACATGTTTGTGCTTGAAACAGTTGTATCTGTGTTATGATAAAACGTGCTCCTCGAGTAGACGCGTTTTTAGAATGAATAACCCATACAAGTTCACGTTAAACGAGTTTTGTTATTACGTACGAACGAAGATCACGAAAATTTGATTACCGATTTTATCAACAATTACCGAACTCGCAGTTACCAAATTGTTTAACAGTGTGGAAGACGTGCCAGAAGAAGACGCTTTGTTGCCGACGCACCGCGTTCGGAACGACCGGTATCTGTAGCAACTAACAAAAATATGGAATCAGTTAAGCAGCTGAACCAATCTCAGTACTGTAATCGACAAAACTCGTTCTTTACAATGCAAGATGGAACTTTGGCGTATTACGCATTATATGAGCGGGAATACCTCTATGCTCATGTTAGAGAATGGATAGGCAGACGAGTTAAGTGGCCTGCACGGTCATCATGCGACCTGACCCCCTATCATTTCTTCCTTCCTGTAGTGCCTTCTTATGAACCGTGCTTATGCAAGAGGACCACGCAGAATTTGAAACTCTTCGCGGACAACTTGATATGCTTAGCCGGATCTACCTCTATGATGAGAAACGTTGCCGTAAATGCCGTAACCCTTTTTCGAATCCCTTTTGTAATTGTTTTTAATGAATTTATTTTGTCATTGCTTTTTTTTTTCTTTGAAATTTGTTAGCTGGTTTATGCCGACCTCTGAGAAGACGACGGAGTTTTCTGCATATTTTAAAATTTCTCCCACCGCATTTAGGCTGAATAATTTATGCAAGTATAGATTAAATAATAATGTTCCCAGTACTGTACATTGCGGAATATATTTTATCATTCTTATGTTATGACTTTTTCTCTGTTAATAAAGTAGCTAGCAAAAAGTTGTGAACAATTTCCTCTTATCCCATTTGTTTGGAGCAACAGACAACGATGAACTGTGTCAAAAGCTTTACTAAGATCTATAGCAACGCGAATGAGAGGGATTCTTGTTTCCAGTAAATTTATAGTTATTTCTAGCGTATTTTTCAGTCAATTCCGAAATCGCGTATACTTTAATTGTTTTTTATCTACATTCGAATCAATATTCCGAGATACAATCGAATTTGTCACCAAATTTCCTTCATCTTTCCAATAATTTTGCCAAATATCTTGTAATTGATATATGGGGACAAGAGACAATACCAGAAGCGTGGAAAATGGTAATAATAGTACAATTACATAAGAAAGAAAAAGAGATGAAACTAGGTATAGATACATTCTAAAAAAATATGGCTAAGGCCGTAGATAGAAAACTTCTCCGGAGACTTTTAGATCTGGAAGATCATATTTTCAATCTGAGGCAAATGCAAAGAATGGGGTTTGAATAAAATCTGCTAATCTACTACCCAAAAACGATTTGTACAGCATTATGAACGATCTTAGTATTTTATTTATCTTATAAAAGCTCATAAGTCTTACGAAAATGACACTCGAGCTTACAATAACGAAGATTAAGGCAACCCAAAGATTTGTCCAGACCAACACATGACTAAAACACTATTCAATATAGTATTAGAATGTATAGCGCGTAAAATAGGTTTGAACAGAGCAGGGACACTAAAAACATGAACAACGCAATTACTGGCATACGCAGGCAATGAAGTAATCTTTTCAACATCAGAAAATGAGCTTAAGGAAATCTGCAGAGCCTTCATAGAAACGGCTGCATCTACGAGTCAACGAAGATAAATCGTAGTTTATGATAATAACAACACCACAAAGGAAAAGAGGAATGAGAAATTAGTCAATACAACTGAACGAAGAAAAAGCGATGAACTTTGAACAAGTTCGAAGTTATGTATATCCTAGGGTGGTTATTAAGGACGATAATGAAGAGGGAGGAATCTGGAAGCGAGGATGACGAAGGAAAATAAACATTTCGGAGATGGGACTCAGAGATGATAGAAGACCTAATAGAGAGAGGAATTCAGGACTGGAAAACTAAAGCAAAAAATAGGATAGGGTCCATGCTATGAGCAGGCTTGCGTGAAGCACCTGTATATATAATTATTGATATATGAATAGATTGAATGGTTTTTGTACAAATGAAAATTGTTATCTCAATACCGAATTCTCAATATTCTCCGGTAATAAAATAGGGTAATAAATGACAGTTAAGCACGCCCGAAGTGTTTTGGAGAAACTCCCAATGTTTTGCAAAATATAGTGGCTATCTCGCTAGTTTCGAATGTAAACGTCGAGAATGTTCTTCGAAGGGAACACTTTCTTATCTATCTCTTTGCCTATTCGTGCTATACTCAAGCCCCAGGGAATATCAAATAAAAATATAGAGGGTCTAAGAAACGAGAAAAGGAAAGGGTCTTTATATAACTAGAGGCGGGAGAGATAAACGGTAAATGAGTTGTTATTTTTATTAAGCCATCAAATACAAACTCTAAGAAAATAGACAACTAATATCAGGTCAATAATTTGTTTCCATTTATTATATAGAACAACCCATTATAGACAAATTTAGGTCTGTCTGAAAGATGTAATTTCGCAAATTTGTTGATTATGATCTCTATCCCAAGAAACGATGCAGCTGACTAAGAATACAACACCAAATTGATTATTAATTAGATTTTTAGAATGACTATATGGACTAATGGACTATATCTGGAATCATTTTTTGGAGAAAGCTGTACAAACAAAAATGATCAATCGCAATTTCTCTAACAATGAAGTAGTACTTTTGGTTAACCTTGTGATGGAATACAAAGAAATGTCTTCGATCGAAACACAAAAAACTAAAATAATAAGTGGGACAATTTAAAGGTTACCTCTAAAACGAATAACTTAGTTTTTTCGACAAAGTTCATAAAATATAAAGTGCAAATTTTAAATCATTGTACCAAAGCCCTTTATAATATCGTAAAAATGAAAAATTAGGTTCAGATCCTCCGTTTCATGTCAAACTGTTTAAGTTTAAACTACCCCCAGATCACAGGTGACGTTTAAATCGAAGTTTGTCGGTAAACGTCAACAAGTCGATATCTATAGTTTTAACTGACGTATAAGGTTTAAACTTCACTTGTAAAATTGGGTCTTACTACATTTTTCAATTCTATGGTGATTTCACCATTTTCTGTTATGATTATGCTTAGGTATTCGTTTCAGGATGCTCATTTCTTCCTTTTCCTTTGATTTTAGTACGGTTTCTATCATCTTCCTCCCGTTCATCTTTAGATTTTTCATCTTACTTATATTCATTTTCACTTTGATTTCTTCAACCTCTCTCATATGTTTACTGATTTGCGCCTTTTATTGTTTAAATTCGTTTGTTATAATTATATGTACAGTTATTTTTCTTCAATTCTTTCCACTAGTTTATTTACTACCAAAATATATAGCAATTCATGATTTTCCTCTTATCTGTAATCATATTCTCGTATATGCTTTTTAGTACTATGCCTATTATTTTTGGTTTTTCGATTTTATCTTAGCATTTCGAAATTACCGTGAATGTTACATAGATATTAATTTTTTTAATACAAACTCGAGAGCTTTGTGTACATGCGATCGAACTAAAGTTCTGTGTTAATAAAGGTAACTTCAAAGGTTCTGTCTCCTTTTGAAAATAGGATAATTGGAAGAGCTGGGATCGTTAACGTTAACATGGGCGTTTTCGTAGGAGGTGAAACAACTCTTTTTATATAACAATAACACTATTGGTCCCTTCTTGCAATTATTTAGAAGTAAATAATAAAGTAGTTATTCACAGAAATCGAAATAAGAACCCACTTATTGCAGAATAATTCTGTGAACTTATGATGATATTTTAAGCTACAAAACAGTTACGAGGGTTAGGTTAGGATAGATGCCATCGATGTTCGTAAACTGATATTGATCGTCATGTGACATACCGTGAGATTGAGGCATACTTTGGGATCAGTTCCACTCGTATATATTCAATATTGCATGAACATTTGGCTGTCAAAAAGATTTGTTCGCGTTCGACATCGCATAATTTGACAATCTCTCAAAAAATTGCCCGTATAAAAACGAAGAAATGCTGAAAAAATTCAATTGCGGTGATATCTACAAGATTGTGATAAGCGACTAATCATGAATCTATGCATATGAATCTTTCGAGACAAGCCAAAACCAACAATAACTGTTCGCGCACGAAACACTTCAGAGCAAATGGTCGTCTTTAAAACGGTTAATTCTAAATGGTACTCCTTTTGGTTTCCTTCAAAAATCAGGAAAGGAATAGCAGAAAAAAAAATACATTATTACACAAACACGTTTTTGTACAGTCGAAACGTCGAATTGATGAATTATTCGCCTTACTCAATGATATCTTTTTATTCCCGCAGATTAGGAATAAGCGATTGATGAGTTCAAATCACATGATTTAAAGGTACCTCATTCGGATTGGAAAAACTTGGTTCAAAAGCATCCAAAAGTGTATTGGTCTCTATGAAGAATATTTTTAAAAACAATAAAGCCATATCCAATTATGAATAATTGTTTTTATTCGTCTATTTCTAAGTTTAAAAAGTAATTCTCGTATTAATGAGTTTTCTAATTGGACAATAACATTTTATCATACATTGTACTAACGTACAATGCAATGATGTTAAAATTTAGAAAAAATCGTTCTAATGTGTGAAAAAATCATTTCATCAAATTTCTTTTTTCTTATATCAGTAATAATATTTTTTTTAGATATTGTCGTTTTGAACATCAAGTGAATTGACTAAAATTATGAGATACTTGGAAAAACATATTAATAATACCGTTGAAAATAAATGAATATTGATAATTTAAAAAAATTATTCAGAGCCGAAAATTGAAATCGACCCTGACCAGTAGCTGATGATTATTTTTTATTACGTTGCAGTTTTCTTTAATGCGATTCCACAACTGAATAATAAAGAGACTCCTTTAATGCCCCTCGAATAAAGTATTTTTTTCATGGGCATTATTGGAATCCGGTGAGCAAGAAAGCCAATTAATTCCTCGTCCAATCCACTTTTTTGTATCTCAAAAAGTTTCTTACGTTGACCCTAAATTGAGATGGTGCTCCATCATGTATGAATAAAATTTCTTAATGATTATCTCTGTGACTCTATTCATAATCTTATTGGTTCAAACTATTGAATTAAACTTACTTGTAGTCAAGATGCCAAGATACTATCAACTATTATTCACTCATAAATTAGCAGATTAATAAATATTCCTCCTACTTGCAAAACCAATAAAGGATGAACCATGGAAGTAATATTTAAATTTAAATTTAAATGAATTAAAATTTGGTCGAAACGAATAATTATTAATTTCGAAGTTAGTTCTCTTAAGAATTTGTTTGACATATATTAACAGTTAACACTCTATTCCACATTCACAAATTAATGACAAGATAATATAATACCTTTATTTAGTTAAAATTTACCCTATTCCAAGAAAATATTAAGTGTAACGTACTGATCTATTTAAACCATAATATAAACTTGATAATTAAATATTTTTAATGACTCTCAGAAAGATATTGTTAAGCACGCATCCCCCGACGACCTTAATAATTTCTGGAAAACAGCCCCAAGTGTGAATCCCCGGATACCAAACGATATACAATGTTTGGCGTAGGAAAGCAATAAATAATATGCAGGTCTTTGAGCAAAGCTGTATGCCTTTAGGTATCAACTACAAGTAGTCGAATGAGTTTTCGATTCCCACAAGGATTTTCACGAGTTTTAGCAGAAAACATACTTTGAGCTGGGCCACAATCTTCCAGAAAATGTCTCGGATCAAACAGAAAGCATATAGAGGGTGGTTACTGCTACGTGGAATACGTAGAATGTGAAAGTACAAAACAGGGCCGGATTGATATATGTTTTATATGGATTTATAAATTGGAAATTCGAAAGAATTTTACAATTTGTACGTTTCATAAAAAACGTAAGTTAATAAGTTACAGGAGTAGTAAATTATCAAGTTATACTTGATTCGGCTTGGGTAAAGTAGATTAATATTTGTCTTTTTGGTTAGATTTGATTAAAACCGAAAAGTGATACATATGGCAATCAACATTTACTAATATTAGTTGAGCGTATATAGGAAATGTGTCTTTTCACTACCTCCAGTCAGTAATAGTTGACATTTTGCAAGAATATGGTCTACTACGAAACTAACTTATTGTTTGTGCACTATTGTCTGACATAACTATTCCAAACTAATTATTGAAATGTCAAAGCTCACTGGAAGTAATTAATCAGACTCATCCGTGGTTATCTTTAAGAATAACCACAAGTTTACCTTCGAAGAAATAAAAAAAAACAGTCAAATGGAACTAAGATATTCAAAACCAAAATGGGCGCGTGAAGGAATGCGGAAACAAATTGTACAAAACTGCAAGAGTTGACATTTCCTAAAAAGTGAACTTTCCTAAAGAATTCACTCTCTCGGGTATACAAATTTCACAATTTGCTGACTGTTTCAAGTAACAACCGAAAAATATTGTATGTCACTTTATTATCAGAAGAAGAAGGTGCCTTCAATATAAAGGATATGGATATATTTTCCAAAAAAATATCAGCATTAATTACAGCGAATATAAGCTTCAAATCATTGGGAATAAAAACATTTTAACAACAAATGCGTATAAGTGTTGGAGAAGTAACGGAAATTGTGGAAAAAAATTGGAATCAGGGTTGAGGAACAAGTTTGTAGCTTCCAAAAACTAGGAATTTTGCTGAAATAAACAAAAAGACAGGATCTAGAATTGAACAATAGAGTCGATGAGGCGAACAAGGTATACCATGCATTAAGCAATGGGTTCATAAACAAAAAAGAAACCGCCTAAGGAACAAAAATGATAGTCTTCGAAGTAATTTACAGGCCAATTCTCATATATGGCTGCGATTCTTCAGTATTGCGAAAAAGAGACAAGAGCTGCAAGGATGAAATGCCTTAAAACAATGAAAGGAGTAACTAGGAATGATAGACTCAGAAACTTGCATATTAGATACGATTTAAAAGTTAAACACTAGGTACAAGAATATTATACATAGAAAAGAAATAACTAGGATGGCAGGGTCACCTATAATGGATTGATAACACAGTGACAGCGTTTTCTTGGTGGAAATATGGCAACATCAAACACCAAGTGTACTATCTCAAATATATTTTCAAGCTTTCGAATACTTATGTATTCATCGACAAGGACTGAAATTATGGTCAAGTACAATATAAAAATTTGTATAAAATTTTAACTATATAAAAATTACTCACACTAATTAATTTGGGATGGTGGAATATTATTGAATTTTTTTTATTTAACAAAAACATTAAAATCATAAATTTAAAAATTCAATATTCAATTTGACACGTGACATAAATATTAAAAAGTTGATTCTGGCTGCTATCCACATTTGTGTGAATTTTTATAGATTAAATTATGAATAGAATTCAACTTTTTTAGGTTAGATTAGGAGAGGTCGTTATAAATAAACCTGAATATCAATTGGGTAAATTATGATGTAAAATTTATATAGGTTAGGCCGTTATGAGTGAAGTTGATTTTATAGGTTAGTTAGTTATTGAATTTATTTTATAGAATTTGTTCTCTCAACTGCCCATATTACGAATCTATTCATAAAACTGCTAAATGTGTTCTTAGTTTTATGATTGTTGCATGTTTTATGTTCTGAACAATTGTAGGCTTGATAGTAATAAGATTTATTACTATATTACCCCATTCTCAGACCTTTTACTCTACGGAACAACAAATATATCAGTTATTTGACAATATTGAAGTACAAAATTCTATGTTTCATCTATTTCAATGTTCAATAAATTTACATTGTCTTTTAAAGCAAAAGTTTCTTATGAAAAGAGTGTAAATATTGTGATGATTTATTTTTTATATTGTGGTGTTTATATAACAAAAAATATCACCCTCTAAACTTAGTGTGCTCTGTGATGGGACTTTACGGTCGTGAGAATAATAAAAAAGTGCCTCTGTCTATTTAAGCTACAAAATTAATTCGCGCGCCATTAGAAACACACAAAATTACAGAAATTGGCACAATCTACCATTGAAATTGAATATAAGGGTGATACATATACTCTAAAATTATTTACTGAAAATGAACTCACTAATTCATCACGTAATCCCAATTTATCAAAACAAGGATAGAACTGTTAGCCTCAACATTGGACAACAAAATTTATTAGCACCAATAAATGACTTTTTAACATTTTTTAATAAAAAAAACTGATGTACTGAAATGATAACGTGAAACTGCTTCTAGACATGGGCTTAAAATAACACCATCAAGTGGCGCGTTTTTATTGACGTTATAAAAGATATTAAATAAGTAGCAGTCGGCGGACGACACCATTGTGCAAATGTAATACCATGGCGGAATCGTTCGCTAACTTTCTCCACTATGTCCACAATATCATTTAGGAAATTATAATGAGGAATGTGTTTTTAAAAAAGAAATATCTTCCTCTCCATTCAATTCGATGTATCCTAAATTTTCAGAACAAAACTGACATCATAAACATATCTATTATTCTATATCATATTTTTCGATGTCTGTGATGTAAAATGAAAAGAGTTTCAGGAAAATGAGAGTAGGTTTTACCAAATCTTTAAAAAGTTTCATTAAATTGTGACCATTAACATATTCACCTTCAATCTTATATCACAGGCAATGAAACCACTGTCGACGATTGTTATTTATTGCTCATGCATTACAACAAGTGGTTTTTTATCGTATTTAATTACTGAGCAAATTAATTATGTTCGATCCTCAAATACGTTATCTGACATTTATAAGAAATAACGAGGCAGACGTTTATCTTTCAATTTATGGTAGAAAGTAAAACTTCCGTTTTTCTTGAGCATCCTATAGGCAAATCCCCCGTCAAACACAATTCCCAAAATCTCGGAAGCTCCTTACTGTTCTAGAATATCAAAGAAGATATGGAAAAGTACAATCAATTATTAAAACTGAACAATTGTGTGTAAGGAGAGTCCGTCCCTCAATATTCAAAGGGGATCTAATATAAGGTAACAGTCTAAGATTTCACGTACTTTGGGGATAACAAAGGAATTGCTGGTGCGATGTCTTCAACGTGGGGTCAGCAATGTCTTGTTAGGAAAGGGGAAACTCTGGATATATTTGCTTTTGTAGCGGGATTATTCTCGAGCTGTATAGCTTCGACTTCGGTAGTTGGGAATACAGAAACGGCGCAGGGGAAATATTTTCGACAAAGGTGGATTAATTGGAAGAGTATCTCCGTCTCTTTTCGATTCGAAGAGAGAAAAATTGTGGTTCGTGATATAACATCGTAATTTTTAATACGAAATTCATTAAATAAAATTAACTGAGAGAATCGTAATTAATTACAATTACAATACTCATCTTTCCAAACCATGATACATGGGAATTTACTTGTGAGCAAATCAAAAAATTTCATACGTTATGTCATATTTCTACTTCCTTCAAATGTTTATTTACAAATATCAAAATCTACAAGTCTAATTCAAAAGAATTTTTTTGTTGAAATTTTTTTGTTCATAGAGAGGTTAGTGTATAGCAAAATGTATGTAGAGGGCGATTGAAACTGATCTGTTTCTCGGCTACGATAAAATGAAGGTAGGTTTGTTGAATAAATAATATGTGACGTTATTAAGAAGCTGATTTTGAAGTTCAAATTAGTTTTTCATGCATTGTTATTGTTAACTATTTATATTAAAAATGGCATGCTGAAAAGCTTTATCTGACGACATTAGAAAAGTGGTTATTCATATAAGTATGAGAGCGAGAACAAATTACTTTTTGATTCAATCGCTAGTAGTGTCGATAAGTCAAAATTCACGGCTTGAAACATCATTAAATTATTTCAAAATCAACTTATAGCGTTAACGAAAATTATCACACTAAATTGAAATTTTCATAGAATAATGGAACCCAAAAATTTCAAATAATAATCTCACCAAAGTTTCTATGGTGTGGGAAGAAATAGGGTTGTAACCTATATATCCTGATGTATATGAACATAACGACAGTTTGACCAATCGTATGAAAGCATGCCCAACGGCTACACTGAAATTGATCCTAAATCTTTTTCATATAATATTGAAGAGCGTGATGGAAAAAGTTTGGAGAATGAACAATTACGAATAAGCTGAGGCATACCTCGGGAAGTGATTAAATCTAGGATACGCTCCAAGACAAAATCATGAAAACTTGTACTTTAGAAAAAAGCTATAGAAAGAACTGGAATCCAAACACCTAACCATATTAGAATTAAACAGAAAACCAGACACTCTGATGGGTTAATCATTATACCAAGCATATATTTCAAGCAGATATCTAGGCACTCAAATGATGTGACCAGGTTAATTTGGACTGAAAAGAAATATCAACTCGTCTGATAGCTAAATTAGATGAGAAAGGTTGAAATAATAATAGAAAAGGAGATATAAAGGAAAAAATCAGTTTTTGGATTAATCTACAGAGGTTAACAATGGCAAATATACTGCTGGGAACTTAATCTCAAAGAGGGTCTGCTGAATGTATCAACGTAAGTGAAAATAATCTTCGAATATCAACAGGAGTCTTATCGAGACATTTCCAACACAATGGTCTCACATCCTAAACTGAAAAATGAAATTAATAGATAGACTGCAAACATCAAGCTTCTTTTCTGCCGTTGCAATATAAGGAGTCACAATAGTCACAATATATTTAACACCCTTATTTACATATAGATACACACATACAACCACAAAGTCTGAGAAGAGTAACTTGCTATAGAGCGGCCAAAATGTTGAATCTTAAAACTTAAAAAAATATGTTTTCTTTTTTCGTTTTGTTCATCTGTAAATCAGTATTTTGTGGGCAGAAGAAAATCTTTTACAGACAAAACTTGTTATCATCTCCGGAACGAATGAACTCCATAGTTTCAAGTGATGGAGCGAGATTTGAAATTTGAGTTCATATAAGTAGTGTCATAAGAACTAAAAAAAAAGGTTTCAGAATGAATTTTTTAACCATCATAGTGAAATTTCTTGTATATATTATGATTTTTTAGCTAGTAAATTGAGAAACTGACACTTAAAATAATATTAGACCTTTTTTTCCAGCAAGATAGTGCTTGTTGTCATATGATTGAAAACTAAAAGATTAAATTTCACAAAACAATCTCGTTGTCGATTGAAATCTAGTGACATAATATGAAGAAAAAAACTCGAAACAAAGCCCATAAGAGCAATTTCAAGATTTGCAAACCCACCTACAAGAATTCTGAATCAATTTTACACTATATGACTGCCAAATGTTAGTTGATAGTATAACAAAACGAATAGAATCAGTAATCACTCAAATATTCGATGTTTAACACAAGCGATTTCATTTGATTTATTTTTTTCCTGGTTTTCAAAAATGATAGAAAGACAAAAAGGTTGCATCTCCTAATTGCAATAGTTCGGGCTTTGTAATTGAGTTGACATGAACACATTAGGCTCATGTATAAAATAACCTTCAAAATA
Organism: Diorhabda carinulata; assembly: GCF_026250575.1. Classification (NCBI taxonomy): domain Eukaryota; kingdom Metazoa; phylum Arthropoda; class Insecta; order Coleoptera; family Chrysomelidae; genus Diorhabda; species Diorhabda carinulata. The sequence goes on along the minus strand of NC_079464.1, from coordinate 9,186,702 downwards.
GGTTATCAACAATTGTTTTACAATCTTATAGTTCAAGAGTTTACAAAAAATTTTAACAAAGTCTATATTTTCATTAAAATTTTGAACTTTTCTTTGTTATAACACTCATTAGAAATATAAAATTAACAAAATTTCTAATTTTTATACCTATATGCTTTACACATAGAAAGAGTTTTATCTTATCAATAAAATCCATTCATATGTTCTGATTTGATAGTCAACTCAGTGGTAACATCTCATTATATAGGTGAAACCCTTCAACTTTTGCAAATGGCGCCAAATATCAATTCAGTATTGATATTCGTGAAATGACCAAATGAGAATAAATATCGACCCGCTATGAATAGGTTTAAAGCGCAAAAACGCGGAATAAACGTTTTCATTATTTTTGCGAAACTATTCTTAAATTGTGTGGGCACATCGGGAACTACGTGCCCTTCTGGTACCAACTGATTACACACTGCAGAGCTTGGCAACTTGTCATCCTAATGCTTGCTAGCACCCGAACAGCAGCTCTGTAGAAAAGATCGTTTATTTTTAAGGGTTTTTTGACAACAAATCTTAAACTTTTAAAGCCCTTTAGGAGAATATTCGACAAGAACCTGTCACATGTAGTTCTGGGTGATATCATTTCCTCAATTCAACAGTACGAATTCTAATGGATTAAATAAACAAATTTCATAACTAGATTCAAATGTTCTACAATAAATTAAAGCAGCATTTGATGATCACTTTTATTCCACCTTGTATAATAATTGAGGATTCATGAATCTAAATGTTCTTAATTTTAGGTCTGTTTCAAAATTAGTTTTTTTCCGATAACTTATTTAATTGAAATATTTTGATGAAGACTTAAAGAAAAGTCGAAAAGTCAAATTTTATCTTTCTTCCAAAAGTTATTGAAAAATACTAATTTTAAAATAAAAGAGACCTAAAATCAAGAACATTTAGATGAATTAATGTATCAAAAGGTCTTAGAAATTGATAAGAAATAATTGAGGATTTTATCGGTGATATATTTGCATGGATGTATTTAAATTTTTTTTAATTTCATACGGGTCCAAATTTGCTTCAAAAATTATAACTGCACTATTTACATAATAGAATTTAATTAAGTCAAAAATTCTTAGACTAGGTGAAAAAAAGGCAAGTAAAATACTACACAGCTCGATATTTCGGCATCTCTAACCTTCACCAGCAACTATCTTGACATGTATTGAATAACTCATCTCGAGAAAACTATCTTACTGCACTGATGACAAGAAAATATTCGTCATTACAATTACAAACTAGGGAATCCTCCAGATACATTTAGATTTCATTTCATTAGGGTTAATACGTAGTGTGCATTGTAATTGTAATCGTTAAAAACAGTCTTCTTGAGCTCTATTTCATCAAAAGACAAATGCTAAACGATATTCTCTCACAACATTCCAGAAGTCATTTTAAATAATCAGGAAATCTAGTCTGCTCATATTACATCTGCGCCGACTCTAGATTATATCTTTTCGAAGCTAACTTAACCTAACCACTGGCTTAACTTTTGAAATCTAGATAGATACTTATACTGCAGTTAATGATCTGAGTAATTGCTGAATCACAGATATATGTTTCAGTAACATTTAAAATGGCCCCTGTATTGTCTTTTAATTGTTTTCTCAGCTTGATTGTAACGTTTTTCGTTTTATATTTCATTTCACCTTTCGCAACCGTCAATTAAGTTATGCATATAATAAAATTCTTCCCTCTTTTAATATAAATACGTTTTGGTAGATGATAAAAACTTCCAAATTGGTTATTCTCACATTCTCATTTTTATTAAAGTCCTGGAATGACTTTTGAAATATTTTTCACGACATTCATATGCAGCATACATATAAGATGTCGCCAGGTTACTCTAAAATATTCCTTCTCTCTTTTTAACTCCCCTTCCTGCGTCAGGACCTCTGGCGAGTTAAGGATCAAGGGAGAAGTCCACACGTTCGTTCTCGCATGGCATTCGAGCGGCAGGGCGAATAGAGGAAAAGGGGGGAAATGACCATAACACAGTGTGCGTGGGCATTTGCGCCACACCCTGTTGACTTCGATCGGTTCTGCCCGGTCGTTCCTCACGTTAAGGGCTGCTACACCACTTCAACCCCCTTTAGACCACTCCATGCTAGGGGGAGGCGGAGGAAGTCTCCCGTTTCATTTCTCAAAAGCTGGAGGTAACCGCACCGTAACTACGATTTACGATTGTATGTACGGGGCGAGAATTGTTTCCTTCAACCGATTCAAATGCAATACGACATTTGTATAAATGAAATTATTTCTCAGCATTAATATTTAATTTTATGGAAAGCGGGATAACTGAAAAAGACAAATAATAAGAAAGAGATAAATGGCACACGAAACCAATTTTCAAATATAACGATAGACATGAAACAAATTTGACATACCTGAGAGGAGATGCAAGTGCGATTAAAAGAAAAAAAATGCCAAAAAAAAGAAAGTCATGGCAATATATCAAACAGACTTTACATGATCATGCCACTTCAACCGAGCTTGTACTGCTCTTTCTGTGCTATTTTTTGTATATATTTCAAACAGAATAATGCAAAATTTGGGGTTACATTGAATTGGTTTTTTCAATTTTCGAACCTCTGATTGCGCAAAGAGATATGAGGCTATAACACAATTAAACTTTATGCAGACTCGTTTGAAGTGGTCCTGAATCATAAAGAAGAATAGGTTTAAGTTTGCTAAGTTTCGCTTGTAGCTTGAGAATGTAACTAAATTGACAGCACAATCAAAATATTCGTAATAATGAGAAAATATCCAAATCTCACAGATCTGAGAAGATGAAATCTGTTTGCTTTCTTTATAACTATAAATAAAATTGACAGAATTCTAGTTCTGTTGACTCTTTCTTGATTCCATAACCATTGAGAAATCTTTTATTGTACTTCTACTCTCTTCAAGATGTTTGATACGATTTTATATAAAACCAGAAAAGAAAAGGTTTGAATTAGTTGAAGTATGTTTGAATCATTTTCAATACTTTCAGTAACTTATGTATCATCTTGTATCTACTATTAAATCAAAATTTGTCTTATTTTTAGCAAGTCATCTCGTTTAAAGTGATGAAATTCGCAAGAAATATGCCTATTTTCTCAATTTCAATATCCATTAAATATCAATTGATTTCACGAAAGAATCGTTAGATTTAGTTTAAATTTGGAATTCATTATATCAAGTAAGAATTGTCCTGTCTTGTTCTCAGTTTTCGAGTTATCAGAATTTGTTTTGTATTAAGTCAAATATGTTGATAAGCATATAACTAAGAGAACATCCAACTAGATAGAAAACTGAATTGTAATAAATATAGGAACAAAAGACTGATCTTACCTACAAGCTCAGTGGAAAATAGATTTGAGCAGTGCATGTAAAAATTTGGAGGTATATAGGAAACAAAATATATTTAAGTTTCCAAAACAATTACGAATAGTAATTAACAAAAATTTAGGGTACAAAAGAACTATAGAATAATTTCCATTGACCATTAAAACATATATGGGTGATTCCGTTCTAACTGTGATATTCAATGTCCTGTATTGTTTTTTTGTACTAGTCATTAATTAATAACCAATTAATAAAAATTTTGTGTTAATTGAATAATTCTTAAGATATTTAAACATTATTTTTATACAATATAACTTGCCACTTAAAGAAAACTTATACTACATCACTTGAATGTCAGTACCGTGTCATGTCCATTCCTAGAATTTACCGATAAATTATTAATTTTTTTTGTCGTAACAAATGATTTAAACTAATTACCTTATAAATTCTAATGTTTATGATCAAACTGAGGAAAATTGATGCACTTGTTGTTTAATATCTTAAGTTACCATGTCAGTACCGTGTCATGTCCATTCCTAGAATTTACCGATAAATTATTAATTTTTTTTGTCGTAACAAATGATTTAAACTAATTACCTTATAAATTCTAATGTTTATGATCAAACTGAGGAAAATTGATGCACTTGTTGTTTAATATCTTAAGTTACCATGTCAGTACCGTGGATAAATGAGTCAGTACCGTGGAACTCAAAATCCGACATTTGTGTCTTGCTCGTGATACTTTGAAGTTGTAGTAAATTCCTCTTAGAGTTTTATTTTTACAGTAAAATAGATGAATAATATGCATAAAAAAGTTAGAAAAGTTAAATTTTAAAATCTTGAAATTTTGAATACAAAAAATCACAGTTAGAACGGAATCACCCATATATTTGGAAGTCAACCATATAGAAGAGCATATTCGCACAAAACGATGAATCAGTGAAGTTATAGCAGAAGCTATTAGCTAAACAGCAAAGCTAAAAAAAATAAACAACAGAAATTGATTTTCATAAAATAATCATAAGTTTTCATCTACGATATAGTAGCAATATCAAAAAGAGGAAAAATAACAGTAAATAACGGAAAATATAAATAAAATAGCATAAAATAGGGTATGTTCCATTTGGAGGGAACTGAATTTGTCTCTGATAATAATGATTTCAATTGGATTGTTCTACAATAAGATTCACTTAAATTATTTTGTTTGTTTCTCTACTAATATCACTAGTTTACACAGCTTTCAGACTCCAGCTGAAACATGTCATTTTGTTATTCATTAAAGTAGAATTATCCAGAAAAAATGATTAATATGTTAAGAAATATTCATTAACTTAACTGAAATACATAAGTTTGGTATTAATACTCAAAACAAAAAAATTAAATATGATAAATTTTTGCTTCCTTTTTTAGTTATTTGAATTAATTTCTCTTATAAAGACCAACAGTGATGCCTTATCATATTTTCATCCCAAAATCTTTGATGTCGTTCTTCGAAAACATCCAAATCTTGGTGAAAAGGTTTCCTTTGTTCGCCATTCATAAATCCTAAGTTTTCAGAGAAAAAACTCGAGTTTTCCAATAAATCGGTAACATGCTCTTTTTCCATTTCGCCAAAAAATTTTCCACGACCTTTTTGGATAAATTTGGAGCAGATTTTTCATTAACAGAAAAAAGGCTTCCAAACTGAGGATCTAGGATAATTTTACGGATTTGTGGGCCAACAAATATACTCTCTTCCAGTTTTTCCTCTGTAATGTAAGATTTTTTGTAAATATTGTTTAGGTCAAGCGCCTCCACAAAATTCCCAATTCCCAATTTGATGCGTGAAGGGCGTAGAGTAATGTTATTGGGATCTATCAATAGATTGTATTTAATGTTCTTGTTCTCCGAAATAATACTGTTTCCGATAAGGCCATTATTTTCTTACATAATGATGTTGTTTCGCCCTACTGTTCCACCCTATAAAGAAATTAAAACACGCATCGTTTCATCGCTGTCTTTACAATTTACTTCGTGTCCTATTGTTATGGACAGTTTTGTCATCTAGTATATTTGGACTCGAATTACCGACAAACTGGATGTGGTAGATCTTTCGAATGTAGTGTAGGCTCAATTTCTTCTTATTATCTCTCAATGTCTTAGTTACACTAAAGTATAAATCATTTTCATGTTTACTAGATTTTCTCCACAGCATTGGTGAACCAAATAGAAGGTGAACGTCTTCTCCTGCTGACCACTTGAATAAAAGTATACTACAGCTTTCGCAAAACACATGAAGCACCCTTTTTTATCTTGGTTTGCAACAGGAAATCCAAAATAATGGAACAATGTAATTTGATTTCAAACAAAATACAAAATAACCACATATAAAAGTGAAATAAATGTACTAAAACAAATAATTTTTTCATTGCATAACCTCAACAATTGCAATTAAGACTGCAGATAAATTCAAGTTAGATATCCCATTTTATTAATTGTACACCCTGTGAATGAACTCAAACGGAAACGTCCTCGTATAACTTGGGGTTTATATGATTGCTCTCGTTACATAAACAGGGTCTTTTTGACATCAAAACGTCTCGAGTGGATTTTACTTTACTATTCTGTAATAAATGTTTTTACGTGTTTTGCGTAATTGTTCATGAAATCTTCTGAATATTCATGAGGATTACGAGTGATTCGTTTTCTAAATTTTATCATCACCGTTTAATTTAGACTCTTCTGGACTACGGAGTTTAAAAACTCCCGGAAGATTTCGAAAAGGATAATTAAATGAGATGAAGGAAGTTGCAGAAACAAATCAAGTTCACTGAAAAGCTTCAAAGTTTTAGTTATTTGCTGGGTATTTAAGCTGGTATAATAATTCGTATCATACGGCTTTATTCCGTGTGTCCTACGTGTTTGTAGAAATAAAATGAAATTAAGTAGTAATTTGTTTTCCGAGGCCATTTGATAGATCGACATTTTAGACATAAATTAATTGAGAAAACGTGTGTATCAGTGACTCTTAAAGATCACGTAACTTTTCTGACACTGAGATAATACTTTCGACGATCATCTCAAGATATCCATCTTTTTCTTCGAGCACTTATACATCGTTTACCCCCATGTTGGCTTTCTTATTGACTTTCCTAGCTTCAACTTATTATTTTGTCTTGTATTAGCAAGTCAAGAAGATCGTAATTTACAGGGTTGCGCATCACATAACCAAAAACATGAGGAAAGAGTCCAATTAACAAAAAATCCATGCAAAATCGGACGTAGGCCACAGATAAATATGCAATCATTTCGATGGGCAGTGACCGTCAATAATAAGGGTATGAGGCACGCATCACTGAGCGGGAGAAGTGTATCGGTAACTCTAAGAACGCGATACTGAATAATTGAAGCACCTGGTACACAGTCGCCTCCAGGAGAGATGGCTTGGTCGGAGCAGGCCTCTACGGAGGACACCCCAAAATAAGCGAATTTTTTTTCCTTGGAAAATACGCTACCGTCTTTCAAGCCAAGGTATTCGATGTGATGAAATGAGGATGCGCGATACTCAGTCGACGCTATAGGCACACAGTAATATCCATTTGCTCAGATAACTAGGGTACTGCTGAAGTGCAAAAAAGTCCTACAAAATCTGGTGAGTGATGGCTGCAGAACTCACTCGCCAGACTGAGATCGGCGAACTCAGATGGATAGAGGTATCTAGAAGCAGAGACACAGACAAATTGATCTTGTGCGTCTCACACCAAACAACTGTTATAACTAAATAGGCGCTAAATCCGAGAAGAGACCGGACTTTTAACCGAATACGGTCATCTGAGACACCATCTCCACAGACGATCTGGAGTGCCGCTGGTGCATGGAGAAGGATGAAACGGTAGACCACGTTATTTGTGAGTGCCCAGTAGAGCGCTCTTTAAACTCTAGGGCAAGCCTCACAGCTTGCCTAGTGATATCAAAGGTCTCAAGCCAGAGCGTTTGATTAGCTTCTCTTAGGACATTGGCTTTAATAACGTCAAATGGAAAACAGCGGACCTATTTAAAGTTCTATGTGCTCAATGACCCCTTGGCCACCCATAATGAACTATATGAAGTGGCCTTGGTCTCCATGTCGACATTATTGATGTGGAAGATTCAGAGTCATCCAAGAAAACAAGCTCCAGTGTTTGAAAAAAGTGAAGCGACGTTTGCGAGGTAAAAAAGAAATCTAAGTAGTGAGGAATTTGTAAGCCCTCATGAAGTGAAGCTGCCAAAAGAAAAACGAGTAAAAAAAGAAAAGAAACGAACGAAAGACTAGCCATTCTAGAATAATCTAGTCAGCATCAGTTTTGTTGGTATTGAAGATTCCCAAGAAGCTGACAATTCACTCTACCTTTAAATATGGTAGCAAAAAAATATTCACGATAAGTAACGAAGTGGATGATGTACGTTATTACTGATATCTTGATTCAAAAAGTGGACAGTGAAAGAGAGCAGACGAGTTCGACCTTATCTAAGGAATTTTATATTGAGCGATACCCGATGTTGAGGAAGTTCTAGCTACAGTAATGCAATCATTTTCTCATCTGGCGGCAACCTTCTTTGAACATGAATTCAAAAGCTGGTATCACGATATGGAAAGGTCTTCATATTTATATGAATCATGTAGAGCAATCCGGTAAAGTATGGTCTTTAGAATAAATTGTTTTTAGAGAATATTTATCTTTTTTAAAATGGCATAACATCTCGAATATTACACAACCAGAACTTCATTTTTTCAAGAAAATGAAAGTAGAAGTAATTGTTTTATTTTGGTCAATCAAAAATTAAATGAAATGGAAGAGCAAAAAAAACAGCTAAAAATGAATCGTACTTGAATTTTATTAAAACATGTCCATTTTCCTCAACTAGAATCGCGGAAGGGTGAGAAAGAGAGAAGAAATTCAATTATGAATTATATTAAAGTATAAGAACTTTGAGGTGTTTACGACTAACCTAATTTTTGTTTTGATCGCATCGTCGTCTTCCATCCAGTCTACGTTCAACAGGTGGCTCTTTTTTAAGTCTTCAATTATTTCAAATTTTTACTTTCTCTCCGGCTTCTCGTTAAGAACCCACTTTGGATCGCTAATTGACTAATTGCGACTTGTTAAACTCGTTAAATTCAAGGTTGGAAAGTTGATAAGTGATTCTTTTCTTGAATTCATGTCAAATTTACAAGAACGATTTTTATATATGCAGTTCAAACATGTACCGTAAAAAAAGCTTAGGTTAAAATGCTTTGTAATATGAGGCTTTTCATAGATGTTTTCAATAAAAACATTCTTATGTTACAAATAGATGTGATACAAAGGATTTTCACTTAATTACCAAAGGAATTATTAAAAGAACGACTCTAATTATACTGTGATTTACCGATACTGTGATTTACTACAAACATGATGACTGGTATAATCTCAAAATAAATATTGAGAGTGATCTTGGAAAACTCAAAGACTGGTTCGACAGCAGATTACTCTCAATAAACTTTGACAAAACTGTATATTTACCCTTCAGTAGTCATGAAACGTCTCTGCCAAAATACAATCTTAATATCCAACAAGATTTTAAAATAAAACCTGCAAAAAAAATTAAATATTTGGGCATTTACATTGACAATCACTTACGATGGAACCATCATATGGAAAAAACTTCGGAGTATCCTATTTCGATTTAAGCAAGTAAGCCAATTTTTGAGCTTTAAATGTAAAAAAATACTGTATCACAGTTTGGTTGAGTCACACCTCAATTATGGCATTATTGGCTGGAGAGGAGTTTCATGGAGCTATCTAAATGCCCTCGAAGTGACTCAAAAGCGATTCCTCCGAATGATTCTCAACAAACCAACAAGGTATTCAAGCTCACTACTCTATACTGAAACGCAAATATTGGATGTTAGACAACTATACATTATTCAGATAGGATGCCATCAATATAAAAATAAATACGAACTTACCACTCACAATCATAGATACGCGACAAGATCGAATAATCAATACTGTATACCAACAGCACTTAAAACAATAGGTCAAAAAGGTTACTCCTACTTGACACCTAAATTATTCGGGCAACTACCACAAAGAATTATCGATGAAACTTCTTTTAAACGCTTCAAAACCCAACTAGTAACATTTGTTGAAGAAACAGACAAAACAAAAATACACAAAATGATAGAATGCTGAAACAAAAACAGAGAAGAGTAAACTCATGTACGAAATGTATGTCTGAAACACAATCATGTAAAAATGTATTTATAATGTTTTAATTTTGGCACACCAGCCTATATTCACCACATACAAGTATGTACAATACTTCTGTGGATGTCTAGATGTTTATTCAATTTTAATTGTATTTTATTACTGTATTTGTTAAATTTATGAATAAACGTTAATATTATTATTATTAATTATTTCGCAAATAGTTTCTATGTGTAGTATGGATAAACATAAAATTTAATTTATTGTGTATGAACAGGGAAACTATCGAGTGTGTTTTTTAGTTTTAGTATGAATTCTTATTCTGTTAATTTTAGACACATATTCATCTATCATCATCCCCTTTTTTGAGTGACTAGTCAATATTACATCGGGCACGAAATTGACATAACATTAACCACATAAGAAGGGCATAAACGACAAGGCTGGACAGCCAACTTAATCAAAAACTGGTCGAAGCGAACGCCAACCGGTGTAGAAACCGGTCAACCTTTCTAAGGGTCTAGTGACCGTCGTGGGCCAATTGACCTCTGGGTCGCGCCCCATCGTGCATTACGTTGACCAACACACCTCCCCTGACCTTTGTGTCCTTCGCCACTCGCCATATAAACACGCCATCCATCATATCGGACTGGTAGGAAATTAGAATCGAATGTGTCGTGCCCTTTTCCAGGTAGTCGCGTGGAAACCGTGTCCGAAGACCGGTAGTGGACAGCTACAGCTATAAATCACTACCGTGAATTTACGTTTAATTTATTTGTTTGGTTAAATATTAGTAATCGCAAATTTATACGGGATGGGAGTGACCATATTCGTAAACAATAAGGGGAATTTGTACCACACCAATTTCATTAAAATCTATTTTTATTTTTTGTACTTGTTGCCTCTAATTGAATAGAAATAAATTTATATAAGCGATTATAAATTTTCATATCATGTAAATCTAGTTGTTCAGCTATTTTTGTTTACCTCTAAAATTTGATATTATAGTGCACTAACAATGTGACTAAGTTTCAGCTGAAGAGATGTGGCAAGACCAAAAAAAGAAATTTCTAAATTTATGTTTATCTGTGAGAACATGTAGCATTTGAGAGAAATTCTAAGAAACAAACATTTAATCTGCTGTAATAACAGCGTTATACTATTTTTTCTCAATTATCTCTATTTTTTTATTAATCAATTTTTAAGTGCTTTGAAGTCTTTAATATTATTTGTTTTCATGCTTTTTTGATATCCGTACTAAATAAACATAAATAAATAATTTTGCGTTTACACTATCACTTAGGTAGATGTCTATTAGATACAAAGGTGTGTGGCCAGTTGTTAACAGTTTTTTTCACATTGTATCCCCTCTCTGTCAAAAAGTTGCCGATACCTGGATGGCATGAAGTATGATCATTCCAGTATCTCACAAAGGTAATCAAACAAATACAAATGTGTAAACTACGTATACCGATGTAGATTTGGTACTAATTTTCATGTTTTTGGAAAATTAGACCTGAAACTTTGAAAATAACTGCGCTTAAGTTATTATTTATTACAGGTGAATTAGTTCATACATATAATTAGTTGATGTAAAATGAGATCTTGAGGGCTGTAAGTATCCCAAAGTTACCATGCAATTTGGGGTACGATGGCTTTTTATATAGACATTTCAATATTATAGATATTTGTTCCAAAAAAGACATTGCAATATACAGGGTGTTTCGGGAGTGAGTATTCTTAATGGATGATTAAGTATGTCCATGCAGGGTGTTTGACGAGATAAATAATTCTACCGTAATTTTTCCAGGGACAACCTAGATAATCTGAAGATAGTAAGAATATATTTTTCAATTGATTTTTAGTAAAAAGATATCCTCTATTTAACTTGATTAAACTTATGGGTGAAGAAATATATACATTTTTAGATCGTTCTACATGCCAAGGAAACCGTTCGTCATAAAGAGACATTCTGATGAAAATTATCATAAATTGTAATTATTATTTGAAAATATTTACAGGAAGTATTGAATTTCATTCCCGAATTTTTTACATCACGTTTTGGTACACCATGAATTTCTAAAAGGAATAGTTGAATAGACGGAAAAAAGGAAAAAACACCTAAAAATCTATTTTAAAACTTTTATTACTTTAAAATATTTTTTTTATTCTTATTGCTACGAAAACGTATAAGTATACTTGAAAAAATATGTATCTATTAAATAATGGTATTCTGTTATGTTTGTTAATTTTCTATTCTTGTATACTTTATCAGCTGAGTCAATTCTGGTGACTGAAATGGTCCTTCTATTTTTTCTCAATGTACTGTCCATATATGTGAAATAAAAGAATGGAACGGAATTCAGTATAAGCCAAACTTTAGTTTATGGCGGACTTTAAAGTTTTTTATGCATTAATCCTAGTCATTGAATTTATATCTAAATATTTCGATATCCACTGTATAGATATCATGCACAGAGAGTATGTTGAAAAAATAACATGTATTTAACACGAACAGTCTGAACAATACATAATTAAATGTTAACCAGAAAACATTAAGACCTGCGTTTCTCCGGAACTTGACACGAAATAAATTAAAGTGACATTGCAAGGAAGTTACTGTGGTGACACACCAGGTTGATTTGTGTGCCTCTGCCTCTATTCTGTCGGGTTTCTTGTGAGGAGCTCTAATTCAATGCTGTTTTCAGTCCAACTGACATTGGAATTGACTGTTCTACATCCCCTAAATAGAATAAATTCCTTTTCTATCCTGCAGCGACTCGTTACATGCTGCAGATTGAACGAAATTTTATTGGAATTTATAGAAAATTCTCGAAATGTTCCCGTTCCTTTATATAATATGTGTTTTAAAATATATTGTTTTAGTAATTGCTGGAGTACAATGTATTGAAATGAAGTCTGATGTGTAAATATGATATGACTTGTAAAAGGTGTGGTGTCTTCAGATAAAGGTTGTATAAGATACAGTTGTAATTTATTCTGCAAAAACATTTCACGTACGCGATTGGCTGAAAGCTAAAGTATTCAACATCTGCATTACAGTAAGGCGTATAGTGACTAGCATACCCTTCTAATGTGTGTGCTAACATTTAATACCTAAAGGCTTTTAGGAACATCTTTTTCAATTGCTCTTTTATTTGATGCAACATTTAGAAATCTGAGTTTAATAGAATGAATATTATATTGAAACCCTTTTATTTTGGTACGTCAGTATTTAGTATAATGCCGTGATCTACTCGATATTTCATAATAGGGAAGTTAATTAAAATTACGTTCATGAATGGAAAGAGAACACTATTATTCATTGATAGAAGTTGGATAATATCTTTTCATCCCTTAATTGGAGTCTCTATCAAATACATGTGACTAGTATGTGGTGATTTCATTGATTGGATAGGAGATTTACAATTTACAGAGGAAGACATTGGATCTAGTGACTGCTTAATATAAAAGAGAGCTAGCAATATTAATCATTCGTTATTAAAGGCAATCCAAACATTCGAATTGCCATCACATTTTTTATTTTATTACCATAAGGCATTTGTTTTGAGTCAGAAGAAACTTACATCGAATGTATCGTCGTTGATATTATTATGGAGCTCTCCTAATTTTTTAATCTCGTATCGTAAGAATAGGTGTTTGGTAGCTTTGTTGTTATAGAAGAACTCTTTGAACTGTTTCCGTTAGAAATATACATTGCGGTCCATATGTATGGAATAAAACCAAAAAAACCTGAAACGGGTCAATTTTCATTCTTAAATTGACAATTTACAATATGAAAATATTATCCCCCTCAAGCACCTCACTGAATTATAAGCACCCCCTCGAAAATTTTAAATAAGAAAGGGAGTTGTGTGGCACCTTGTTGGAAAGGGATTTTAGTCCTCTGTTCATATAAATTTTGATAATGTCTCTATAACAAAATTCTACGTAGAATGCGCTGTTCAAAATTAAATGTTCAAAATGACCACCATTCACTTCTTGACAATAACCGAGGCGATTATGGAATTCTCTTAGAATTGGGGCTATTTTGTTAATCAGCAATATTGTCTGGTTTATTATATAATACCAAATAATCAATTGATATGAATTTAGTAGGCTGTTGTCATTTAGATATTTAAAGTTACTCAAAGATAAAGTTTCTTGAAACTGGACATAAACAAAATATTGGAAAACCAGGTAGAAATGTTCAATTTACTGATAAGAAGAGTTAGATGTACTTCTAGGGTTTGGAGAAAATTCGCAAGACAACTCGAGAACTTGCCGCCGACAATGATGTGGGTAAATCATCTATTTTGAGAGTTTTGCATAAAGAAAAATACCACCCTCACAAAGTTCAGTTGATTCAGGATTTAAAAGAAGATGATCCTGATAGAAGGCAAGAATTCTATGAAGTGATGATGGACAGAATAAACGCAGATTTGTAGTTCATAATGTTAGAATATATGGAACGCAACCAATTTTTATTTAACTGTCAAATGTTGGTAATGTGAGTTAACGTTTGTCAATCGATTTTATCAATCTTGCTCTTTTATGTGTAAGACTGAAATTACAATAAATTGTTTGTACTGAAAATCATATCAGTTATTATTTTCAAACCACGTTCCATGGAAATAACAGAAGACTGAAGGAAGTAATTATACAACTGTTAAAATTAAGTTTAGTAATTTGATGGTTATAATTACAACGTGCTTTTCATCAAACTTCAACTTCATCTTCAAAATGGGTTCAAATTTGTTTAATTTGGAAAAACTAGTCGGAAGAGGAAATTTTTCCACTTGGAAATTCAGTATGAAAACATATTTACAGCATGATGATTTGTGGTGTTGTATCGAACCGTCTGATAAAAAACCAATTAAAGCAAGTAAGGATGTAAAGGCCAAAGCCAAGTTGATTTTACTTCTGGACCCTCAAAATTATGTTCATGTTCAAGATTGTTCAACTGCAAAAGAGGTATGGGAATGTTTACAACAAGCTTCTGATAATAAAGGGCTCACCGAAGAGTTGGCTTACTAAAAGACTTGATAAATACTACATTGGAATCTAGTAATAGTGTTGAAGAATATGTGAGCAAGATCATGAATATTGCTCACAAGCTGCGTAACATTGATTTTGACGTAAACGATGAATGGCTTGGTACTTTGATGCTGGCAGGCTTACCAGATGAATACAACCCCATGATTATGGGCTTGAGAGCTCAGGCATTAAAATAAGTGCTGATTCAGTTAAGTCTAAGCTAATACAAGAAATTACTACATCAAAGTCAACAGTCTTTTATACAAATTATAAGAAATCCAGAAGTAATACTCAGCAAGTTAAAAACAGAGGACCAAGATGCTATAATTGCAATAAATATGGTCATTTTGCTAAACTATGTAAACAACCAAAGAAGTTAGCGAATAAAGGAGAAGGTTCAAGTTTTGTAGCTGCTTTCCCAGTAATTGTTAAACAAAAGTGAGTGATAAATGGCTAGTAGACACAGGAGCATCTTTGCACATGACTTGCAAATGGTTAGTGACTGCACATGTTTTATTCAATTGTGTATATTTAATTGTCAAGGTTGTATATTGTCGCCGCTTAATAAATACTCTGAAGCCATCTTCTAAGAATCACTTGAAGATAGAAACATTGGGATCAAAGTCAATGGGTCTGGGTCAACAACATACGTTACGCCGATCACACAGTGCTGATTACAGATAAAAAATAGATGACCTACAACTACTAATTAATATAGTAGGCGGACATAGCCAAAACATGAGATTAAACATCAACATCAAAAAAACTAAATTCATGATTATCTCTAGAGAAGCGAATACGTTTAGAAAATCTAGAGTAACATATAATGGAAAACCTATAGAACGGGTAGAAAAATTTAAATA
The DNA here is from genome assembly GCF_026250575.1 of Diorhabda carinulata. Taxonomy (NCBI): domain Eukaryota; kingdom Metazoa; phylum Arthropoda; class Insecta; order Coleoptera; family Chrysomelidae; genus Diorhabda; species Diorhabda carinulata. Next base: position 9,171,212 of record NC_079464.1, on the reverse strand, counting down.
TCTAGGAACATGGCTCTATGAAGAATGGTCGTCGGACGGTGAAATAAAATGCCGAATTGAACAAGCTCGAAGTACATTCATAAAATTTAAAAATGTATTTGACACTTGATAGAAACAAGTGGTTGTAAGTATAATTTAATTTGTAAATTGATTCCTCCAAAGTGAACCATATAAGAAAAATACTCAATCAATTTAAAATTTCAATGAACAACAATTATTATTGCCATTAATCTTACAATTCAATTAAATTAATATTCATAGATGAATAGATGAAAAGTTGAAAAAATTTAATATAAACAGTTCAAAAACCTTCTAGATTGGCGCTGGTTTAGATAAATGGTATTAGAATGAATTGCCGTATGCAAGAAATTTAATATAATACTTCAATATTCAATATTCAACATTTCGACAACTTTCGTTGTATAAATCTCATGTCACTCCAAAACAACTACGGTATATCAACTTCAAATTCTAACAAATAATTCGTTGAAAGGATTCAGTAAGACATACGTTGTATAACTGATAGGTTATAATTGCGTTTATTGCCATAGACCTATCCATAAATTTTTAATTAAATTCTCAATGAAAAAATATGATTTGTACCAGAAACTGTATCATACATTATACCTAATAAATTAGTAACTATCTATTTAGATGTATTTAAATAGATAGTTACTAATACACATCTATACACAGGTCACTGCATCAGACATTCTTCGGCAACAATTTTAGTAAACGCAGGAGGGGACATATTAATACCTTAAAGCGCCATGAAGGATGGCTATCCAGTACCGTGTCAGAAAGATACGTCGAAGAGTCTATTAAAAGTAAAATTAACGTTGCTAATAAAATCGTCAACTCCATTGAACAACTACTCGAAATGGAGACGGAAAATTCACCTCAACATCTACAATTAACATCACAGAAATGACGTACCTAGTTTAAAAATATAAAATTGTAAAAATTTCACAATCAATTTCAATTTTAAATAATACCATTAAACAGTTAAGAGGATAGGTACTTTAGTATTATTTTGGTTTTACTAATCTTAAAAATAAACGTAAAAATAAAGTACTTTTTTCTATCGTGTGTTTGCGTTACTCCCCTTTCGGAGTCATGTTACAATCTTCCACACTCGTGAGAAGTTGCACAATATACAATTAATATTCATTTAACCATTTTTACATCTTTTCGTGTCCTGTGCCAGTATCATCATTTGATTCCTTGTCTGTTGCCTTTGTTTTCCAATATCTGCTGTTCGTTACATATTTTTCTTGGATTCCCGATATGAGTAATTTCTATGATAGCATGTCAAACACGAATCAACCTAAAATTAATGGCACTGATAATGCACCGAAGCACATTCTATATGAAGCAACCTCGGGAATATTGTCATCTCAAATTACATTTCCACTTTGCCCCACGAAGTGATAATTGTCAACTGTTAGGTAATAACAGGCAGTCATGTAAGTTATAATTCAATCCGACTGCATATTTGATATTAATGCGCTTGGTGATATCATTGTTTGCAACTCTGAAATACTGCAGCGAATTCCTCTTATTGGAAATAAAAAAAAACAGATGCAGTCTTCTACCGAAGGTAAATCGTACCCAAAATAACTGCTAGTTATTTATTAGTTGAATAATAACGTTCATGAGGTTATTGATTTCAATATTCATCAATGCGACATTTAACTCACAATAAATTGCCGAAGTTATTAAAAAGTTAAACGCGTCGTGTTGAATAATCAATTTGCGGCTCCCATTAAAATTGAACATGGAAAACTGTTTAATTTACATCGACGGAGAACAGTATTTAGAAGAAAAGTCTTCTTCTCTTCTAGATCTTACATTCATTTCACCATCTTATCTATAATTGTCTATTTTTTGTTACTATTATGCCATATAGTCGCACGCACTTTATCTAATAGAAACTATAGAAGAAATTATGGGTGGCTCCAGCTATTAGATAACCATTGAACTTTGTTGTAGATGTTTCGACAGAAAGTGGCTGTTACTGGACACAGAAAACTCTACGATGGTCTGAAACATCCCAAAAGCACAGTAGAGAGTAATTGAATATTGACGACCAATGGCGATTGGATGAAGAAAGTATAAAGTGATAGTTACTAAATTGTGGTGTGATGTACTAGTAGTTAAGATTTCCAAAGTCGTTACGAAAAAAATTAATAAAAAAAGTTTTCCATCTTATTGTGGACTTTTGTTTTGAAATTGTTAGTGTAGTAGTAGATAGAAGAAGATAAACAGAAAACAGGTTCACATGCTTGTTGCAAGCGTTAAGTGGAGTGTGGTACATAAAATAGTTGTACTTGAAATAATATATGATAGTTGATATGTCAACATGCTATTAACCAAAATTATTTAGGAGCTAACCTGTCGCCACATTCAACCTTATGGTGTCTCTTTATTTCGTGTACGATTAGTGCTTACTTTAACAACAAAGCACTGTCTTCAACATTTGAGATGGTGAAAAAACGGAAGTACCGGGAGGAAATCATGAGGCACCGGTTAAAATTGCTTAGAACAGAGTGCCATATACTTCTGTTGATGTCTAGAAGTTTAATCTATAAAAGATAAATTACCACCTTAAAATATGTTTTTTTTAATGGCTCATATGGAAAGAAAATGAGATAACTTAACATTAAAATTTCATACTCTACTTTTTCGTACAATACAAGCACATGTATCATAATTGTTCAAATTCCCCACATCATTCTAAAAAATGGTGTTGATTACATAAATGAATATTGGAAAAACTCATACACACCACACAAAATGGCTGTTTATTCATATTGGCAATGTCACTATAATTCTTTGCAATGAATAAAATAGATAATAGTTGTAAATAAGACTGCGTCCTAGCAATATTAACGAATATTTCACAATGTAGTAAGATTTTTAAAGTAGCAAGTTATATGTACACTCTCTTCGTATGAAAAAAATATGAAAAATACAAATGTTTGATATTGACCCATAACGTTTGCGATATATTAGATCCTTAGTGCTGCACCATCAATTAAAAACCGTGGTTTGTCGAGTTTCGATTAATAAGTCCCTGATCTAATAGACCGTTTTTAACTTTTTTTGTCATTTCTATGCAATGATCCAAATTCTCAAAATAGGCTTCTAATTCAACGATTATTTCCTTATTTGATTGCTATATCTCTTCTTGGGGTAAGACTGAAAACATAGTAGTAGTAATTGGTGTCGGATATTGAGAATATATAGACCAAGCTTAAACTTAAACACACCAACCAAAGATGTTTCATTTTTACGTAGAAAACTCATAATAGTATTTTTTAATCCAACCTATCCTCTAATCAATATGTCTTCCTACATATATTTTTTGAAGACTTCTATCGTTTCATCATTTAATTTTTTCATTTTGTAAAAGTACTTGGCCGGACGCAGAGATGATTCTATTTTCTTGAAAAATATCACTGTATTAGAAAGTACACATCATATACAAAATATGTTTCAAATTTATAGGCGCCACATTGTTTAGTATTCCTTTGGCAGCCATCAATAGTGAACGTTTTCAGTGAATTTGTAAACATGGAAAAATAAGTCATTGTGATACAATACTTTTATTTGAAAGGGGTTAGCCCAACCAATATAAAAACTGAACTAGATTCTACTTTGGGTGAGACTGCCCCTAATATGCTACATCGCATATTAACTGAACTGAATTTAGACATAAGAAAGCTGTGCGCAAGATAGGTACCCCGTTTTCTTACAATGGAACAAAAGCAGCGTCGTGAAGATGTTTCCATCAAGTATTTGGCAATGTTTCACAGAAATAAAGCCGAATTTTTGCACCGTTTCATAACCATGGATGAAACGTGGGTCCATCACTTCACACCCAAAAGAAAGAACAATCAAAACAATGAATGGAAAGAACTGGCTCCAAAGAAGGCAAATACCGTTCCATCTGCAGGCAAGATTATTGAGTTGGTTTTTTGGGATGGGACAATTTTCATCGACGCTACATTCGGCTAAGAAGAGAGTGTTGTTTCATTAAGACAATGCACCAGCTCACATATCCGTTATTTCAAAGGCCAAAATTAATGAATTAAAGTTTGAATTGCTACCTCATGCACCCTATTCAGCAGAATCAGCCCCTTGGGATTATTTCCTGTTCCTTGAAAAAATGAAAGACTTGAAAACGTTTCCTGTTCCTTAAAAGACTTGAAAAAATTTTCCAACAATCTAGAGATGATATCGAACTCATTGAACATCACTGGGAAAAGTATATAGAGCTAAAAGGAGATTAGATAAATATATTTTTTTCTCAAAATTTTTGTGTTTTCTTTATTGGCCCAGGTCAAAAATGATCATCAACTTTTATTGGCTTTATAATTTTTTTCATGATTATTCGTTCTACTATTCTACATCTGTCCTTTTTTTAATAATCGGTATATTAACTAATAACTAAAATTATGTGCGGATTTATAATCACCAGGTTCTCCTTGGCTGCTGATGAATATCCTTTTTTCTCGTCTTCTCGCCTACAATCCGATGAGTGCTATTTAAATTTTGAGATGTGGTAACGCCGTTGTGAATATGTCAAATTAAGTTTGACATTTTCAATGATGAACATACTCATACATGTTGTCATACGAGCGCTATTTGACAGATACTTCAAATATTCGACTTGGTCAAAAAATGGAATTAAATCGTGAACATTTTAGTGCGATTATTTTCTATTACTTTCGACGTGGATTTAACCAAAAGCAGTGAATCAATCAACTCACTTCGACTTTTGGTGATGTAACATCACCTCGAGCCAACGTGCTTTTAGGAATTCAATCGTGGTCGCAGGGTGAATTTCGTGAAGGTCGTCCTAAATCGGTCGTTTTGCTAGAAAAAATCGATGCTGTTCGTTAATTGGTTCTGCAAGATCGTCCCATGATATACTTTGAGATTGAGGCATACTTGGACATTAGTGCCACTCGCATAAATTCCATATTGCCTGAATATTAGGCTATCAAAAATATTTGCTCGCATTGGATAGCGCATAATTTGACAATCTCTTGAAAAAAACTAGTGTCAATCGCAGAAGACGAATCATTATCCACTACGACATGCGAGCTCTCACACATGAGCTCAGATTAGATCAGTCAAAATATCGAATTGATGGGTTATCCCCCGTACAGTCTTCGTTTGGCAATCAATTCAGTCTTTAGAGGTACCTCAATCGGAATTGACAATTGGTTCAAATACATGCAGAGGTGCATTGATCTTAATAAAGAAAATTATGAAAAACGATAAAGCAATATCTAATTATAATAATTTGTTTTTAGTTTTCTATTTCTAAACAGTCGTATTTACACTATTTAATATTTAACTGGCAATTTCTTTTAAGATATTTTGACCAAAAGTTTATTAATATCAATAGAATAATTTCCAAATTAGACTTTTCTTGTTGTTGACATCTTTCATGATTGATGGATGAAACTATGTTTAGATATGAATATGAAGTGCGTATTCAGCATCGGTGTTATTTGTTTGTTAAAAGAAGAAATACATTTACTTATTTTTTTAGCAACGTAACAAAATCTACAGAAACGTGAAAGGTTTTCTTATTATGATCAAGAAGAAGCAAACGCTAGTCTCGTATGTTAGTGACGAATTCTCAAAAAGTAGAGGGTCGATTGATTCGAAGGACTTCGAGGGTGAGTCGGCGAGTTTAAGGGATGGAAAACGGGGATTTAAGGGGGGAAAGATGTACGTATCCTGAATAATAACAAGTTGAGAGGATCTAAAGTAAAATATCAGAAACCTAAAATGTTGGCAGCACGTGACTCGCCGATTGATTTTATTCTCTATGCGAACGGAACAAGTGAGGCCGTTTTTTTATTCTTTTTCTGATCGTGTATCATCTTCGTCTTGGATAACGACAATTCTTAGAAGTTTTCATACGTGAGTTTTAAAATGAGAACTCAAAGACAGATTTATCAATAACAATTCCTCAACTTTCAGCATACAAAAATCAAAGAAAAGATTCAAGTCGGTCAAAATATAAATAAAATCAGTGAAAATTTCATTTATATTAGGTATAATTATCATTATGGCTGATTTAACAATAGTTTGAACCTTTAATTGTAGAATATAACAGCTTCATCTCTAGTTTGAGAAATATGGTACCTAAAAAAGATTGGTGTATTTCAGGGAATTAAGTTTGTTGTTTTTACGTTTTTTTATAACAATGGGGAAAATTATATCAAAAATGTAATCATGTAAAAAAGTTAAAAGCCATAGCTACTTCAAGAAAAATTATCCATGACGATAGAAATCTTGATAACAACATATGAGGAAGGTTAACAAGCTATGGCTTTTAGGTATCAAAATTGGCGGTACTTTACTGAAAAATTACGGATGCGCCAAATCCATTAGGCTAATCAAATCAGTATATCAGTGGCCCTCTCTTCTATAAGAGTTATTTTTTGTATGTAATAGAGCTTCGATAAAATTTTACATGTAACTTTGAAAAACGAGAATTTATTCACGTATATTTCACTTACTGTTTATTGCGTGCACGTGCTTATGAAAAGTATAAACATTTCCAAGATGGCAGATTAGATATTTTAGATAGCTCCAGTGCGGATAATACTTACGACAATATCGAATAAATCGGTTGATTATTACAATTGCTGTGAAGTGAACGAGAAAATTTACTCTATACTAAGTGATAAGAAACATGCAATATTAATGTGCTTATTAGAAAGAATTTATAGGATTTTGGCGACCACACCGTGTGCACTTCTCCCGACACATTTAAAAATTCATAATATATGTATACTACTTCAATAAAACAATTAACCTAACACACGTTTCGGGAAACACCATCATAACTACGTTCCTCTACCTTCCACATCTCAACGAAATATATACCTTACTTAATAATAAATTTTAAACGGCTGTGGTTTCGCTAAGGACTTCGATTGTGTTAATCATGAAATTCTGATAAACAATCTAGAGTTTGTTTCTTATCTTGGATAAAAAAACAATTGGTACGAGCTAATGGTAAAGTTTTAAGTAAATTGGCGGTTGGCAGTGGTGTACTATGGGCAAAGATCCCATTACTATTAAGTACTGGTCTGACGCAAACGGTCTCTGTTAAAACACTAGGAAAACTTCAGTTTCCTCTTATAGAGGAGCTTTATAACCTTCAAAACTCAACAATGATTTAATACGGTCGTCAAACTAGATCAAGTTTCTTGGTCTACATATTGACGGTGCTCTTCAATGGTCTGTACATGTAGAGACCTAGACGAAAAAATTATCCTCTGCTTGTTTTGCCATTGTATTATAATTATTATTATATTATAAAATTGTGTCGCTTTGTCCATAGAATTGTAAAATGTAATAAAATTGAAAATAAAGCTTATCTCTCTCCCTCTCTCTTTTTCATTATCACATGACATCCGCTCTTTTTTCTTACTGACATCCACTCAAGAGAATCGCCTTCGACCCAAGTATTGACCGAATCAATCGTCTACCCGGCAATGCAGCGAACAAGTCGACTACTCCTTGAGGATAGACACGCTTAGTAGATGTCGACTTAGTTCAATTTTTCACTTTGCATTAACTTAAGTTTTACGGCGACATCGCCGCATAGTAATTCCAATTTTATTTCTTTGATATATGAGATTTTGGTAGTTAATCACATTTTGGTTATTGCGTTACCTCTTAGCCATCCTCGATCGTAACACTTGCTTTCTTAGGATGATATCATTTGTCACAATAAGAAACGATCAATTCCTCGAACGATATCTACATATCTTATTTCATTTGTTTATCATTCTTAGAGTAGAATTATGATAAAATTTTCTACAGTTTAGAGAATTGAGGTAGAAGAAATGTCAACAGAATGATTTCACTTTAAAATCGCAGTCTCAGTTCTATTGCCAGAGCCAAGTATTGAAATCAAATTGGCCAAACTAAAGGCTTTGCAGTCACTTCATACCGTCTTTAGTTTGTCTTACTGTTTCGGTATCCACGTTGGATGTGCAAGAGTAAGAAAGCAGCGTGATGAAGAAAATCCTCAATTATTTGTGGAAAGGTGCGTGCACCACACTATGAATAATGTTATGTTTGGTACTTATTATTGGCAATATGAACTCTTTGGGTCACATCAGGAGGGAACCAAGTTTTCTGCCTTATCTTTGAACGTTATGTTATTCAACTCACCTTTCTAACAAGATAAGGCACCTCGTGTAGCTACAATTACTTATCGACCACAATCAAATTGACTTGTTGCCTTAACCACTTAATTTTTCTTACCTTTCGACCGTCGAACAGATCTAGTACGTTATGGGAAGGAAATATCTCTATTCGCTCTATCCTTCTTAGACAAAAACAACACTTCGTAATGAGATACGATTTGTCAGGGATTTAATTAAACAAACAAACAAATTTTTATTTTTTTGCTATAATGTTAGATTTTTTCAAATTTTGATAGATTACTCATCGAAGCCTAAGACAAATTATTGTGAAAAATTAATACATTCATAATTACTGGATGTTCTAATTGACTCATCATGCTTATCAACTATCATTTTTTAATCAATAATAACGTTACGGCAAGCACGCCTCGCATTTGAAAATACATAGTACAAGTACACATTCATTCACGACATTTTCATCTTTCCATCATTTCTTCGAACAACTTCCTCAATGAAACAATAATTCTGCCACCCCTGATTATCCGATACTTAGGAAACTCTAAGTTACCTTTTTTTGGGTGTCACAAATCTCCTTTCTTATATAACCTTCTTAATGTCCTAATAGCATGCAATTAACGAGGCGTTTTGAATCGAAGATAAGGACTAAACCCCTAAATTTGTGCGGAACAACGCCGCTCTTAGAGTTTCGGCACGCGCTACTTTATTTAGTTTTTTCTGTATATTGTTTCGTTGATGTTTATATGGTAAATTTAAGTAGTCATCGAACTTTGTTTATTGTGCTACATCTTCGTCAATATGTTCAACTTATACTCACTCTTCCATCGATTTGCCTGTACTTCCAGAACGATTATTTCACTAAAAAACCACTAAAATAAATGGATCTCAATATTTATTTCAAATCTTGCCTCTCCGAATCGATGAACCGAAATATTCATCTGAACCTTGTTCTTATATATGCAGAATTGAACCTTGATTTCTATTTGTTAATATTTATTGATTTATTGCGTAAATCTCACTTATTTATTTCTGTTGTAAACTTCAGACATAGTTTTAGAAAGAACCTCGATGGTCCCAATTATATATTGAAAAATCAATAGAAACCATATGTAAGGTGTCATATTTACTTGTTGTCTTACCGAACTTTCTAAACTGGTCGATGAACAATATATACATTCGACGATATAACGCCGTAGGTAGGTTATTGTTCCTTTGTTTTAATAGAAAATTAATATATCCCTACCAGTGAGCTCACATCACTACCGCTGTGTTACGGAAACAACTTCCGGCTTTTAAAATATTTCCATCAGGAGAGCTAAAACAATACCTGTAGGAACGTATCAAGTCCCAACAAAAGCTTTAAGCAACTAGACTGGCGTATAACTCATTAAACATATTCTACTTGACATCTGGTCAAATGTCGGAAGCTTGTTATTTCTACAAGGTATACTAAAATTTACCGGGAATCTTTTATATAATATTATAACGACGACTTTTTTAACTTCATTTCATAGAAACTACCGAACGTTATCAGATTAAATTTGCCACATAGTTATTTTATTATCTGGATGAACACAAAGAATATTTCTTCATATTCAAATTTTTATTCATAATTGCATCGAATACCGAAGGAATTGTTAAAATATGCTATTGACTTAAGAATCAGAGTAAGAAAACCATCCAGAGCGATAGATCAATGAAGAGGAAACAAAAAATATAATAAGATTCACACTCAATCAAAAAAACTATTGGAAAGATCACTGGATTTTATAGTGTTGGCACAAAATTACGGAACTGGTGTACTGTCTTCACAAGAAAACCCCTTCAAAGGTTTTAAAATGACGTTGTAGATTTTCTCGAACAACTTAGAAATAGAAGAGAAAAACATTATGCGTTGTACATGATTAAAAAAGAAATTTTAAAATGAAAAAGGAGAGGAAAAAGGTTAGATAGTTAACTAGGTTTCCAAATTGTGATAAATAAAGGGTATCACAATGAGCCTCAGGCCTTTAAGATAAGGACTATCAGGTCGAAGTTGCTCGTACCATCATTACATATCCTATATTCAAATTTACAAAATAGAATCCCAATTCAAATTGTTATAGTCGTTTTCATAATTGACAGATTTCTTATTTAAATGTATATTAACCATTTCTAATAATTCTCATTTTATATTATTTGACACTGTTTCTTGGAATTTCCATGACTGAATGCTCTTCATTGCAGTTTTTTATTGTACTAATGTCTTCTTAATCTATTTCTTAATTATTGAGATGAAAGTCCTATATACAAAACATCAGAATTATCGGTCAGTTTTAAATGGTTCACCAACATTTATTTTCCAGAAATTTTTGAAAAAATAAGGAAAACCAATAGTAGAAGATGAGTCATTCTCCACCACGACAATGTCACGACAGTCATGGGTCATGGGCTGTACAGTCCTTTTTAGGCATCCAAAGGTTTCTTCTCATTCCCGCAAGTCAAAAATAAATTGCGAGGTCAACGTTTTTCTACACCTGAAGAGGTGTTTGACGCTTTCAAATCACATGTTTGGAGGTACCTAAATCGGAATGAAAAACATGTTTCGACAATTGGTTCAAACGCATGCAAAAATATATTGATTTTAATGGAGAATATGTTGTAAAACATTAAGCCATATCCAATCATAAATATTTGTTTTTATATGTCTATCTAATAACTCAAGTAACAACTCACCTATGTCCTTTATGACTTATTTTAATTTTATATTTATTAAAATAATTGTTAACTAAGTCCTTTTACTTGTTGAATGTGAAGAAAGGTGTTTCCCGGTTTTATATTTAGAATAAGTTTTTTTTTTAATGTAGACGCCTACATTTACGATCTCAACTCTCTTAAAATAATAATTTTCTCGTAATATGGTATCTATGGTATTCCATTCTGTTCTTTTGATAGCGCTAATTCTATAGAAAGTGATATCAAGAAAAAGAATTTTATTTTTATTATTTCGTTCACTTCGTAAATTGAAATTTTGAAAATAATTCGAGATTTTTCGTATATTTTCAGTTTCTTTTTTGATAGAGAAGAAATGCACATAATGGAAAAATGTGAATTATTCATGTGACAATTATTTTAGAAAATTTTATTCTTCCATCACCAATTGTGCTATGAAACTTGATATGAACACCATCTTAACAAAGCAAAGAATTTGATAAAATATTTCATTCGTAATTTGAAACATATACTTGTAAGTTTTAGCTCTACAGGTTTATGGATTCCTCTTGAGGTATGTGTATTAGTTTTTCTTCTATGAGGTATAACTATAAAAATGATTGAATGATCCAACCAAGCCAATGTTGATGGCTTCATGAAACATGGAATAACTTTATTCAATTGATCAAAAACGTTGGAAAAATCTTCTTTAATAGTAGCCTGGTAACTATCAAATATAATATCTAAGGACCATATTTTTATGTACATTTCCGTCCATTTCAATTTTCCTTTTTCCCTTGACAATTTCTCTCATGTTGGTATTCAAGATTGTTGTGTAAATTGGTTTATAGCTCTCTCTATCCAATAAAAATATAATCATTTTTAATTTTTGAATTTTTCCAATCCTCATATTTATCATAAGTCCATTCCAATTTCTGTTTGGACACATCAGATATAATATAAACTAAGCATAAGTGTATTATTAGCTTTAGTAGTTTTACTGTAAAAAGTTTAAGCAATCATAAAACATAATTTCCATTTTTTATTTCTCAAAATACTGCTCATTAAAATGGAATAAAATTAAATTACGTCTTCGAGTTTATTAGTTGTTTCATCGTATTAAGCGTTTAATAAGATGAACTCTGAAGTTTATTCATGCCTTATATGGCCTTATTAACATATATATTAAGTCCTAGTAACTTCATAATGCCTTTATAGTGTTATAGTTGATGATGATAATATTACTGAAAGGTTATCATGTCATAATTATATATGTAACTATCACGTACTCTTCTCGATGAAATTTATTGGTAATAGATGGAACAATGTAGTTATAGATTAGAAATTGAATTCCAAAGATTTCGTTAAAAAGGTCTTGGCTTCATTGGTTGATAATAAAAAATAACGCATGTAAGGAGATTTATCTGATGTTTTAATAGTTCTCGAAAAAGATGAATACAACACAACGTACAATGGAGATAACATCTAGAACACTGATGCACTACAAGATATTCCATATCTCATGATCTTAATTATTGTCGGGAACTTCGGGACTAGTTAGTATAAAATATCTTCAACAATAACATTCAAGAATTGAGTATTTTTCATAATTTTCGGTTTTATCGTAACTAAAAAAATATTGTATACTGGAGATGATAATAAAACTGCATATAAATGTACGAGGGTTGTCTGAAATGGTTCCGACCTCAATCTGAAGATGTCAGTAATTATCAACAGAAGCTAGAAGATACATTTGTCCGTGCGGTCAGATTCTCAATGAAATTTCAACCACTTTGGATACATAGTTTCTATTTGACGATGACATATGTAAGTCGTTGCGAAGATTTCGGAAAATAGAAAATATCGGGTATTCAGCTGAATATTTATTTTTGAAATTACGTCTATGCAAATTAAAGAGAAATTAGACAATGTCTATGGAGACTGTGCATCATTTGCATCTGTAAAATTTTGGACAGATGAATTCAAACATAGCCCTAGCAGCTTGACAAATGACAAGAATTCAGAAAGGCAAAAAACTACAAAATCCAGTGATATTATCAGAAAAAATCATTGGACCAAAAGCGCGTTCCATTGAACATTTCTCAAGTATTATTGATATAGCTTAAGCAAAACGATTTGGATTTTTAACTTTAGATGAAGCCCGAATCAATAACTGAACTTATCTAATGGAAGAACAATCAAGACAGTGGATTGCCAAGGTTAAAAATGTTGTCAAAGATGGTTTCATTGGCTGGGAAAGTGATGGCGACTGTTTTTTGGGATAACCATGAGATTTTGTTTATTGACTTTCTTCGAAAAGGTAAAACAAGAACAGGAAAGTATTATACATCATAATAAGTAGAATTCATCAGATTTGGCCTCCAGAGACTTGTTTCTATTTCATAATCTTAAAGTTTCACTTGCAGAAGCGACATTTTCTTTAGAATAAGAAATAAAATGTCTCGTTTCTTAGTTTCTTGGCAGAAAATTTTTCAGAGAACCCTCGTACTTGAACTGATAAAATTATTTAAGTGATGTATTAGGATGGTTTGATCACGTAAAATTTGAGGTCTTGTTACGAACTCGTGCACTGACATAGACTTTAAAACCAGTCCTGTTCGTTAATGTTAAAAAATGATGAGTGTGTTGAATGCACCGATTATAGATCAGCATTCCTTTTTACAGTTTTTAAAAGCTTTATACTTTATGTGTGGACAATTTTTTGAAAAGTCTTTTTGTTCGTTTACAGCATTCTAGAATCCGAATTATCTAGAAGGCAGTAAAATATATATAAGCGATAATGATTTTGATTAATTTCTGTGTTTAGTAATAAGTTGGTACATAATTCAGTGAATAGTTGAGTTTTAGCTAGATTTAATGTTATCATATAAATAAATTCCTTAAATAAGATACACGATACGCCGTGTGTATAAATTCACTGCACCGTTCAAAATCTGTTCAGATAAATAACATTACAGTACCGAATATAATTTTAATCGGAATAAATCATTTCTAAACTCATGTTTGGTATTCTTACGCAATTTAACCGATTTATTGATTTATCATTTCCTCGAAAACCTACTCGTACTTTCGGTAATCCAACAGGCAAAACACTCACTAAGGTGAATCAAGAGGTTCATTATCAGAGATATATAAAATACTAGGTGCCTACATCCATAGAAAAAACTACTACGGCGGTGAATATTCTAACGAACGTGTATGTAATATTTTGAAATTGAAGTTGATGATGACTGGATCAAGATGGGTCCTCGATTGCTTGATGCTGATCAAAACCTCACTCGCTGAAAAATTCAAATGATGTTTGGTTATTTTCGAGCATAACAGAAGTGAATCTCGCAGTCCATATGTCACAGCATAAATGAAAACAGTTATATCCCATACTGAGTAGGTGTAGAGTGTTTTTTTACAAAGACGTAAAGAAAATTTTTCCCTATGTCAGACAGAATAAAATTGAAATTAATTATAAGAAAAAGCAATTATTTATTTATAAAACTTTTCTGAAAACAATATCAACTTAATAAGTATATTAAGAAATCGTTGGTATCAATGGTAACATTTATTGTACAATTTTTATTATTGCAGACGTTGAACAATTTATCTGATGCTACTATTTTTGTTTGTAGGGATTCTTCTGCTGCGTTGGAAGAAAGCCATCTTCCGTGTCTTTTCAGAGTGACTAAATCAGCGCCGCTTTCCACCAACATGGTAAGATCACCTTAGCCCATGCCCGTTATATTCTTCGGGATTTTTCAGTTTCAGGTATTCTGCAATAAGTTCCGGGACAGGGCTGATAGAATCGAATCCAACATGCTGCATAACACAGAAGGATCGAGAATATCTTCCAAATCTTCTAAACTCAAACGTATCAAATCATTTCTACGACATGCACCAAGGTCTCAAACACTTAAATTACTTTTGCCAATAGATATTATTCATACGAAGCTTCGCATAAAAATATGCTTACTTGTTCTGCCGATCGTAATCTGGACTTTTTTGGCATATAGCTTATAGCCTCATACTTCAAATAAGCAATAGTTTTTGTAAGTTTTCTGTTGCCAGCTATTTCTTTTATAGCTAAACAGTGCTCTGGCATTAAAAACCGACTCCATTATATTCAATTTCAATTTTAACAGTTTATACTAGTGTACATATCTTGACTTGGATTCTACTGGTAACAAATCAGCACTGGCTAATATGTTTTTAGGAATATCTGGATTTTCGTCGGAGTACATTTTTTTTTTAAAACTAACATGAATTAAACTGTCAGAAAATAAAACAATATCAATAATAAATACATCCTTGCACTAGAAATCTTAGTACAATTACGACGTATTATGATTACTTTGAAAATTGAATGCTCCAAATCTATATCTATTCCTTTTTGTAGTAAAAGCGCTAGTTTTAATGTCGAGGGTATTGGAAAGGTAGCACAATAACATAAACTCACTATATCAACAAAACTATAAACATACACAGATAAAACTATGTCGCGCGAGCTTAAGATCAAGCAACGGAGCAGCTCCGCTGAGATCCCGGCGTTCGAGATCTGATCGCTCCGCAGTCTCGATATAGAATGAATTTCTTCACGCCTGGCTCTGGGTTCTTGTAAGTATGGAACAAAGATCAGGTAGAAGGTTTTTGGTTTTATCCAAAGTCAGGTATATTGGGAAAGATCAAATTAATTGTATTCCATTTGGACAATATGTAAGTTACTTGGAATTTCCTGGATAAAGAATCATCATTTTATTGAAGCAATTTGTTCGGAGAAATGTTTACCTGTATCAATTATTTGAAAATGCAAGGTCACATAGCATGTTCACCACAGCAGTAAAATAGAAAGAGTATCGTTCAATACACGTCCAGAAATGGATTTTTTCGTGCTTGTATGAATTCTCGAGTTCGGCTTCGCTTCACACGAGAATTTGTCAAGTACACACGGAAAAAACCTCAAATCCAGACTCATAATGAAATATATATTATTTTGATATAGTTCCAGTTTCATTTACAAGCTGGATATTAGTGAAACAACCCTCGTAAATTCATTATTTATTTAGAAATTATTGTCAAAGATCAAGTTTTTGAATTCCCCACTCTAAATTCACCACTGTGTTCCAATCAACAATCGTTCTTCCTTCTTTCACATATACAAAAAACGAAACTCAAAAAGTGATAAAGACTCTACATAAAGAACCAGCATGTGATATGTGAGACACAAATTTGAAAATAATCAATATAAGCGTGATAATAAGTTGAGAAAATATCATATTATAACAAGGTTTCGCATATTAAAAATCAATTTATAAAACCGCGTTCCAATTATACTGTCAACTATGATAATAAAATCATCTCGAACATGAAAAGTTTCGTACGCATCGTTACTAACTACAATAAAACCACAAATGATGCCAACAAACAGAATTCTATACATAATAATCCATCTTATGTCTTTCAATGGGATGAACATTTAATCCCCTCTTTGTTTAAAGTAGACCAAATGCACTTTCGACGTGCGGAATGGTATTGCAGAAAGAGTGTTATATGAACGTCGACTTAAAACTTGGTCGAGTGTAGGAAGCTTGCTAGGTACCTGCGAAATTATAACTTTAATATTACCTCACCTTACCTTCAGGATATTGAAAAGCTCGAGTTTGATAACACAAACACGTTCTGCTGATAGTTTTTCTCTCTTGACTTATATATTGAATGCAAACATCATAAATTTTGATCGGGATCGTTGTATTTGAATTCTATATGGTTTGTTTGCTTCATACAGAGGTGGTTACAGCTGACAAACATTAAATTTTCCTATTAAAGCCACGGATAATATATCAAAGAAGTTCGTGAAAGTAAAGTTTCAATAAAAAAATATTATGCGAGTTTAGTTACATTGCTGGGAGATTAGCTTATGTATTTTCTGTTAGTATGTACATAAATAGAAACTTTAGGAAATTGAAATATAAAGAAAAACGTCTGTAATATTTGAAACATTACGAGAATTTGATAATTTAACCCATAACACGGCAGATGTGATTTGTTCATAGAGTTAACATTAAAAATAACATTAAAAAAAAGAAAGGATGGAGCAGGCAGCATTTAGTTGGAATAGTGTCATTGGAAGAGAAAGAAAGAGCATAGGTTTACCACTCTCCTTCACTTTCTACTCGTCGTTAAAATGAAAACTTATTCTTCTTTTTTGCCATTTTCACTTCTGTAAACTTCGAGCTGATCCAATCAGAATAGTTGATGAGAGATAGAGAGTGGTACACCGATGTTTTTTCTCTCTGTATAATTGGACCCACTTGAACAATTTCCATACCTCGCTCTCTCTATCTTTAAAATCAACTCTATAGATCTCCTGTACTTTTATTCTGTACTATTGTTTCATATTCGCTGTAAAATGAAATATTTTCCAATCAAAAGAAATAATTATATTTGTCTGTTTGTATATTTTTCACTGGGAATGATCTAATGTAGCGTGAAGCATTTCATTTCTGAAGTTGTGATATTCCAGTAGGGTTTCCACGTACGTTATTCGATGAGTATGTGGAGACTAATCCATGTACCTTCGCATTTAAAAATACATAATACAGGTACACATTACTTTCTTGAGCAACTTCCTCAATGAAACATTAATCCTCCGACCACGGAAATTCCAATCTACCTTTTTTTGGGAATACTTCTTCTATCATCTCCTATTCAATATACCTGGTACACGTTTTAGAAACAACCAATGCACTTACACGAACCCAGGTGAGACGTTTTGTATCGAAGAGATCCTCATTCTCTATATGGACAGAGAAGCGAGTAGTTGAGTAGTTCTCGAACGCCTATATCTTTGAGGAGCTACGCTGCTCCTAGAGTTTCGGCACGCGCCATTTAATTCAGTTTCACGCTTTGTATATATTTTTGTTTACATTGTTTCATTGATGAGTATATAATAAGTTTAAATAGTTATCAAACTCTGTCTATTGTGCAATACCTTCACCATCTTCGACCCTAAGAATGGTACCCATAAGTTTAGGATCGCAAAAATGAGGGCCAGAGCTTTACCATATAGATAAAACGTCCATATAAGTAAACAAGTACCTTTAAAGTGAAAACACTGTGAATCACAAACGACCAAGAAATTAGAAGTTACACACTTTGTCAGTGAAGAGGTAAATTCTGAGATTTATTAGAATTCTATATGGTTTGTTTGATTACAGCTGACAAACATCAATTTTTCAATGGAAGAAACAGATAATATATAAACCAAGTTCGTAAAAACTTAGTACATATTACTAGATTAGCTATTTGTTAGTAGGTGGATGATCATACCAATAAACAGAACACAGCCAGCCCTTTTCCATTCGTAACGAAACTTTGCTACATCATTAGGTCTCCGCCGACAAAAAGGCAACTTTGGAGTGGTAACGCGAATAGGTTACCAACAACCAAGTTAGACACTCTCTCAGTGATGTTATATTCTGAGTTTTCAGGTGGTAATAACCTTATCATCCTGATAATTTTTATATCATTTTTACAAGGTTACCAGCCCAGATTTGACATTCAGCGACGGATGAAACAACGACAAATACCTACTGCTACAGGGCATAATGTAGGACAGAGAAGAGAGAAAAAAGGCATCGGCAGAAAGAAGAAATCCTGGCTCCGTAACATAAAATAATGGACAAATCTTAGCGTCGGAGAATTGTTTCATATTGCGAGGGACAGAGACGCATTTAAAATCGTGCTCGCCAACCTTCAATGAGAAGATGGCATGAGTTGAAGAAGAAGAAGTAGATATTATTTAATTATTTAGAGGCTGAAATCTTAATAAATTATTGTGTATTTTTTGAATGATTAATTCATTAAGATGAACCTCATTTTTATTACTTTTAATCGCCTAAAATTCCCACACGAATGGACTATAATTAATATGGATTCCTCATCTCTTCATTTCGATCAAATCGTATTCACTTTTCAAAATGATTCAATAATTTTATTGGATCACAGAATAGGAATTTTAATATTGGAATGAAAATAAACATGTACATTTTCACACCGAGCTTATAATAATGACAATAGAAATAGTTAAGAGATTTTATCGAATGAAATCTATTTTCATCTGCGAAGATCAACATCATCAGGTAGGTAATTTAATACAAAAATTATTATTCAGACTTCGAAAGGGTAACATTATGTAAAACTTGAGGGTTGAATAAGTTAACGGTTCCCAGTATAAGATTACAAGCGATGCAAAAAGGTCACATGGTAACTGGGAACATCCCATCATCTACCCAGCATCCGAATTAAGAAATCTTGACACAGTTCGTTTGTTCCATTTTTTGCGTTTATAAATAATAGAACGGTGTCATATTTTGGGGTGAAGGGTTACCTGACAACAATGAAAAACACCCTGAAGACACGCTGAGGGTGACACGAATATATTATGGGGTGAGAAAGGGTTAAAAAAAACTATGCAAAAAAGGGTCGAAGGTATTGTTAAAGAAAGTTTTGATATATCGCGCGATGGGTATACATATATGCAAAATGTGAAATTCCCTTTTTCTTTTTTTTCTATTTGCGAAAGGGTTCTTAATATATATGGGATTCCGCTTTGTTATACCATGAATGGCTAACTAGATGCATTCAGAAATCGGAATGGGAATGTCATAACTGAATGATAATCAATAATGTATTGATGGTTGGGTTTTACGACGATCATTGATTTCCGTGTCTCTCTCTTTTGTGTTTACTGTCACACCGACCTCATACAAATCATAAAATGTGCATAAATAATATTTCTATCTTCGGTTCGTGATCGCGAAAAGTGGCGTGTTTTATTTGCATGCTTCCTAAATATTGGGGAGAAATTTCAATAGTGGCTTAGAGAGGTTAACTCATTTTTAATTATTTATATCAACACAGGTATGTGATAATAGTCTACCTTTCATTGGTTTCAATAAATTATCATGCTCTAATCTTAAGGCTACACGACAACGCAAGACTACTCGGATTTCAGTCTGGGTAAACTCTTTTTTTATAGTATTATTATCATCAAATCAAATAAGTTTCATTACCGTAGATATTTAAGCTACAAAGTATGAAATATGGTATGTGCTGTAGTGTATTTTTGTCTTTTTAATATGATTGGGTAAAAAGTAATTTAGTTTTCTTTCTTTGGGTCCTTGAAAATTAATTTATAATTATAAATTGGTGCCGTTCTGATTTATTACTTCGTGCTACAATTCTGAGAGAACCAAAATTTGGTTACCAAGGTGAATAACGAAATCAAATGATTTCCACAGCTTTATACTGTTAAGATAAATTTGCAGAGAACCCGTCGTGGAAAGGTACATGTATCCCAATCGAACGATTGACGAATTATTGGAAATATATGTGGTATAGCGTTGTTGTAATGAAAAGGAACGCCTTTCCTATTGATCAATTCTTACAGTTTTTTTTGGATCAGTAACTGTTGATTATAGATACTTCATTCCTAAAGCATATCGTCGGCTTAAGTCACAAACCTTGTAACTTCATAACACCAAATTTTATAGTAGACACAAAAAAATAAACTAGCCTAATGAAGGATTGAAAGAGGCCGGATATATAATTTCGAAAAAATATTAGAACAAGATAAGTTGAAGTAAGTTAACACGGAGTGACGTTAGTTTTAAACAAAATGGTCATCTGGAGCTACGAGATTTTCTATTTAGACTTTTAAATGGTGAAGTATTTATTTGATCCGAGGTACGTGGTACGTGGTTTGCAGTATTAAAAAGACAAATTAAGAACAGTTGATGCAGAACATTTTTTATCAGTCTATTGTCAAATTAAGGGCGGGGCATTCAAGGAAATACTTATGGGGTGATATTGAAAATGCTTGATCGTCGGTGTGTACCTAAAGGTTTTTCAAGTAACGTTTTAGTGTTTTGTATATCGCGTTTCCCATATTTTATCATGAAAGTATTTTGTAACATGCTGAAGTACCAAACTAAAAATTAAATAAATATCATTTTCTCTTTCGGAGAAGTACACAGTTTTAAATATTCTCAATACTTATGAAGAAAATCATCCAGGCGAAAATAAAACCGAATATGTGAAATTTATTGCAAAAGCATCAGGTGAGTTTTTATTATGATTATCCTTATTACTATAGATTATTTAAAAATGATAAGTGAATGACTTTTCTATTTACAAAGAAAGCTGAGTAATCGAGGTTCATTAAATATTAAAATAAATATAAGACAACAGTTTCGCAAAAGACTTCTGGTCACAAACCGTTAAATTGTCCTAAAGATGTAAAGATCATATACAATTTTTTTTTATTGAAACACCAATAATAAAACAAAATTTCATCAAAAATCAACCTCACTGGGGATTAACCCAATAACCAAAGGACCTTCTTATACTTGTTCACAACGAATTAGATTTTGAATAAAAGAGAATAGTTTAGAAAAACGTAAAAGTACGAACAAAAACCTGATAACGAGAATATTTATTATAAATCTGAATTGACGCAGGCTATACTGTAAAAATAAAGTATTGGTGACCAGAAATATTACAACTCTGAAATCATCCCATTTGGAAGTACTTCCTACTGGACACAAACATACTTCCAATAGAGTTGTACGCTTCATCTGGCATATGGGTTTTGCAACGTAATAACTGGTCTAGGCTTTGTTCTTGCAGGGTTCAGTTTTGGTCTTGCACTTTTTTGGTAAATTTTAAATGGAGACGAACAAATTTGAGAATAAACTGCTTTCAAGTGATTTCAGAAATAGAAACACGAACATGAACACCACATGAACATTTTGGTTTTTAAACATGAAGTATTCCAGGACAAAATTTAAGCATGTAATTTTTACAAGTGGAAATACTAAAAAATATTTTGCGGTCAAGAATCTTTTGCTTAAGTCTGTACATGTAATAATTAATGAATCTGTGTTTTTACAATTGATTGTGAGGTTATCAACAGAACTATTTTATTTATAATTAAATACAGGTGCACGTCATTTTTTACATTATTGCTCATGATTGAATCGTAATATAAGTATTTGTTTGTTTTCTCAATCCTCTAAAAATCGTTATTTTTTATTGTCACTTTTTCAATAATTTCCTAAAACTTTAGCATCTATGTCTACCTCAACGATTTTATGTTTTTAGCAGGCCTGTTACATGAGTTCCAAACTATACCAAAATTATTATTTCTTAATTATTCCTTAATGAACAACTACACATCAGTTTTTCACAATTCTCAGCAAATGAAAATCTTGTCAACAATTTTATCAACAGGCGTATATTTCTAAATCTTCTCGATTTTAGGTCTTTTCTAAATGTCTTGGATTTTAGATCCCTTCCATTTTGAAATTTTTTATAATTTTTGAAAGAAAGATAAAAATAAAAATTGAGCTTTAGACCAATTTTTCCTTGGTTTTTACATCTCAAATATGAAGCAGTTATCAATTAAATGATTTGTAGTTGTACTAAAATTTACAAAATAGAGCTATAAATTTTACTTACATTATTTAGGTCTTTTTCGTCATTTATAGCTTTCTAGTTCTTATGAAAGTAAACCATTTCTAAAAATTCTCTTTTTCGTGTAGTAGATTTTGTCAAAAAATTTTTCAATCATTAAAATTGAATTTATATTTTTTTGATATTTCGTGGTTCGTTAATGCAGTTCTATTTTTTTATCTTATTAATGACCCCTTAGTCTATTTTCTGAATACTGAGCTGTTTGCCCTATGTCACATGTAGTAAAAAGTACTTGATATATAATATTACTTCTTTTGTTTTCTGGAGTTCTAGATTTTAGTTTGGTTTTAAAAAATTAGAAAAGAAACTTAAATCAGAAGAGACCTAAAATCAAGAACATTTAAAAGCATAAACATATCAAAAGGTTTAAGAAATAACAAATTAAATAAATGTAAATTCTGGTTTGAAACGCCTTAACGTTATCTATAGACTAATTGCCACTCATTCCTGTCACTGCAGCTCTTTCTTCTCAGATTTCATACGTTTATCGATTTTTCTCCTGTGGAATCCACTTCATTATTTTTTGGCAATAATTCCTCCCTCATCCCCTGCACGTACCTGTATCAAATCAACTGCTTCTCCTCAATGTTCTATAATTGTTTCTTTTAGGTTCGCTTGCCCTTTTTTGTGTCGTTGCTGAACCGGTCCAACATTGACATTTTATTTGCTAGTCTTAAGGCGACTATTTTCGTGGCTTCCTATTTCAATATTTAACAGTATTCTATTTAAGTATTCAGTTATTGTTCTTGATCTGTTTATTTTACATTTTATTTCTGTACCATCTGTCCCTTCATTGTCAAAAATAACCCCTAGATATAGTTCTTACAGCTCGCTATAATTTACAAAATACATAATATACATATACAAAAGCAAAAATGATAGTTCTATAAAAGGACAGGAAAATTGCTATTTTCAGATACTACTTCCAGGAGTACTTTACCTGGCTCATTTTGCTAGTCACTCACTCCCACTCTTCCCAAATATCTTCCTTACATGTGTTTTACTTAGTGCTTATACAATTCTAATAGTTCTCTGTTTGTTCTTCTTCTGTACACTTCTTCTTTAATACCACCTTAAATCTTTATCATCATTTTGCTCTTTTTGTTCATTGTTCAGTTTTTTTATGGATAGGTAACTGACGTTATTTTTATTTGTTAGTACATTCTTATTATTCTTATATTTTTATTCTAACTGTTCCTGGTAAATCGAAATTAACATTTTTGATACCATGTCTGCTTTTTCACTACCTCTTGTTATTGTCTTTTCTATTTATCTTTCTCAGTCTCCATTATTTGTGATAGTGACCGAATAATTAATTTGTTCCATCTTTTATTAAATACGGTTGTGGATAATGGGTCTCCTGGTCTCAAACCTTTCCATACCTTAAATACGCTAGAAGTACTTCCTTCCAGAGCTACTTTGCTCTTTGTTTTCGGTGCGTCATTTCCACTAATCTGGTATATTCAACTTTTCCTTTGCTTCATACAGCTTTTTTTTCATTGATGGTATCATATGCCATATTATACATGCAGACTTAAATTTTGTTCGTAAGTATTCTCTTGAAGTGGTTTCATTATATCTCCTAAGCTTCCTTGGCACTCCACTACATTTTCTTTTTGGTATATGTCTAATGCGTTTTTCAGAATTTTTGCCAGACTTTGTATGTTACATCTAGACTTGCCATTTGACGGTGGTGAATTCTTCTGACGTTTTTTGAAGATTAGTATGTTTGATGCCTTGTTCAAATTATCAGGAATCTTTTCTCCTCACCCTATTATTGTCAACAACATTTGGTAATTTCTCAAATTCATTTAATTCCTGTCTTTATCGCCTATTAGATGTCCCTCTTTACAAAAAATAAGGTGCTTTCTAGTTTTTTCCTCTTATTATTTCTTGATAAAAAATTGTCACTTATTATATATTTATTATTTTTATTAATTCCTTCTCGAAGTGAATTCCCTTGCTCTTTCAGTATCTTTTCAACTTTTTTTCTCACATTTTCATATTACTTTCTATTGTCTTCACTGTTTTCTTATGATAGTTTTTGATCAGTTCCTTTTTACCTGAGTCCATGTACATTGTTTATAAAACCACTTATCTTGTGTCTTCCCCTTGGGGCTCTCTAATATTTTACATGTTACATCTCTCATTACAACTTATATCTGTGACCATTTTCTCTCCATTTGTTCGACGCAAGGTCCTAAATTCAGTTCTCTATTAATATCTGTACTGTAACGTAAAGTCGACTTTACAATATGTCATTATCTTGTAATTTAAAAAAAATAGGTAAAAAAAAAAGGTAAAATTGTAAACAAAGGCAGACATATTGAATTTTTGAAAATATTGGGAGAATTTAAGAGTACTGTAAAGTACAATGACACCGTAAAGTGCCATTTTCCGGACTCAAATAAGTACTGTATAAAAAACATATTACGATATACGTCCGTGCCTAATCGAGTACCGTTAATATCACGGTACTCGATTAGATATTCTTGACTTGGCTCCTTCATCGCCTCGTCCATAAACATCTATATCGTACCGTACTAAATCACTTCCCGGACTTATAACGTAAATAACTATTACATAACAATTACACAAACATGTAAAGGGACTTTGTCCTCTAGATTGCAATAAATAATTTCAATCCTAAAACTAGAGCAAAATTTGAACAAATAAAAACCGCAAGGCCGCAGGGGTCTTGGCCTTGCTGCTATGAACCTTGGACTAGAGACTAAGACAAGGCTCGCTTTTCACTCATACCGGTCCTATATATTTTGTAATGTGCAATTTTGCAGGATTCGAGATGAATATTGTAAACCATGTCGTGCTATAAATGTCACTAGATCAGGAGTGGGCAAATACTTCACAGCGCGCGTCATAATGAGATTTTCAAAATGTCTCTTGGACCGGAGAACGCATACTATAGACACACGAATGTTTTAGGTGTAGTTTTTTCCCTACCTTAAAAATGTATTTGATAGAAATACTACAAATGTCATTTCAAAGCATTAGGACAAAGAAATATGTAATTTGATAAAAGATAATAATCATTTCTCTATGGGCCGGATAAAGTGAGCAAAAGGAGCGGATGCGGCCCACGGGTGGGCTTCTGCCCACGCCTGCAATAGATAATAAACAAACTCGCGTTCTTTCAAATTAAGGAAACTTAACACTAAGAAAGAAGGATGGAATCAGTTAAGATGAAACGCTACAGAAAAATAGCAAGGAATAAATACAATGCAGGAAAGAAATGAATGAACACATTAGGTTTAAAAGGAAAGAAAACCTGAATCCTTGTCCTAAACGTTTGACAAAAAAAAATGGAAAAATAATGTTGTACATTTCAGTATATTTGGCTTAATTGAAAAAAAGTATCGAACTACCTTAAACATCGATCACGATCAGCTCATTTTAATTACGTCTTTTTCTTGTTGTATTATTTTTGATATTCTCACATACTTAATTAAGTTACCTCTTAATAGAGGTTTTAGTGATCATAGAGTTTAGTTTTTGATTATGAATGCGGAAGTTTACATTTTTTGATTAATCAAATCCGAAATTACCATTTCCTAATATTGTCTTTCTTATGAAACCATGGTTTTTCATCAGTTGAAGCTCCTTTCCTCACTAGTCTCAATATTTTAATGATTGTCCGCCCTGTTATATATTCAACCAATGCAGACGTTTTGTTTGCACTTTTTGAATAATACTTTGGTTCCTACAGATATCTTCGAATTCCATATTTTTGTTCAGATATCATGTACATTGTATAAATTCATCGATCTTTCATGTTACTAGATAACATACAAAATAACAATTAATTTGGAAATAAATTAATAAATTAAAAATAACTGGGACATAAAATCTTGTTTAATGCACTTACAAAGTTGTCGATATTTGTCTAGCTTTCCCCGATAATTTATCGGTTCACATTCTAAAATCCAAATGAAGGCGAAGTTCATCGTCAACGGCCGGGGACGATAGCAATAAAATACGTCACATGCAAATGTTGGCAACATCTAGGGTGTGGTCACAGATGCCTCCTTCGGGCCTTAATTTAGTTGCCGAGTAGTTTCAAGAACCCTCTGCCTTCTTCGTCAACCCAACACAGAAAATAAACTACGGATGTTCCATAGGGGGCGAACGAAATTGGAAAATTTATATCCAAAAAGAGATAAAGAGTAAAGAGGGATATTTTTGCATGGTGAGCAAAATCCATTTCCGTAAATCTATTGGCATGTTTTATTCTAAAGGGAAATAGAAACAGCCGATGTAATTCGAAAAGGGCTTAAGACGCGGACCATTAAAAGATTGTAATATACGAAGAGGGCAAAATGAAAACAGCCTAATAAAATCCATTTAATAATGGATTTGGGAAAAATGCGGAATTTTACCAGCCAATTGTTTGCAAGTCTAGAAGAATAACAAATTTTCAATAAAAATTATAGGCAAGAAAGAGTATGATTGAAAATACTTAAATGTTGATAGGCAACCCAATGGCATCAAAGTTTATGTTAAAGTAAAAAAAAAGTATAAGAAAAGCTCATAAAATGTTGAAAATGTTTATGGTGATAATGTAGTGACTTTAATCCGTTTAACCCTTAATCGAAAAGGTGGGACTTTTAGTACATCATCGGAAAGGTAGCGTCTTGGAGTCTACCATAGTAGGGTGCTGGAGAAATAACTACAACCACTTCAAAAACTAACTAGCACCTCGTCTTTTGTCGCTGACTGCATCAATCCATGAACATTTTAACAATTTAATCTATAAATTTATTAGAAATGAATAAAATTGCTGCTGCGGGATCTTCTTCATTGCGAGTATATATTGCATCTGGATTATCAAACCTCAAAGCTGATCAAAGAACGGAAAATCATTTTTGAATCAGAACTGTTCGCAATATATCATGTCTAAGCCATGTGTTTATTTTCATGATGTGATAACAGTAAAAATTAATAGGGCTAGAAAAGTTTTTAGTTGCACCAAATCACTTTCTCTTGTTTTATTCGTATCTTTTCATATACAATGCTCATTTGAGTGATTTTGTTGTTTGACAAAGTAATACAAATTTTCTCAGAAAATTACAAATTTAGCAGGTCCCTTCCAAACTGTGCTATCAGTGTTCTTTTCCTAACATTCCTCATATGCCATTTGCTAAAGTTTTCAAAGCCCTGTTTCCACTAGCAGTGAACTCTACCTCATTTTCTGTAAACCCGAAGGCACTCTCATGTTCGTATTGTAACTAGTCATCTTCTAGGATTTCGTCTATATCATTTGCGTCATCTTCGGCTTCATCAAACCACCGCATCACAGTTTCTTCAAAGTTTAAATCACCATAACACACCCTTCTTGACGGTCCAGCAAAAAAAATTCCAATACAAAGGTGGTGTCCGGCAGATCGGAATACACTGATCTTCAATCGAAATCGAATTATAAATTCGAAAATGAGATATAAGAAAGTTGCCCAATCACTTAAGGTATATATTTGTAGGTATACAAATAATTTTCAAATCTTTTCGCGTATTATGAAAACTGTCCTTTTATCTCTAAAACATAAGAAAATATATGAAGAGTGTTGGTGTGGACTGAAGCTAAAAGTAGTGGAACGTTTACTGAATGATGTGTGAATAAGATACGGCTTTTTTGTGGTTTCATTCATGCAATAAACATATCTGCTAAGGGCAGTACGTTGAAGGCAATGGAGTCAAGTCTTATGTCATCCTTTCACTTTATGTTCAATAAATTTCATGGGATTTTTTCATCAAATCCCACACATGATTCAAGATACAAATGAAAAATATCTCACATTTCAAATAAAGAGGAACGTGTTTTTCTAATATATATTAGCTTTAGAGGCCATTTCTCTCTTTACCTACGATAACCAATTCTATCGTACTTAATAGAATATTCTTCACCTTTTCACATTTTAAGATTATGAGTAAGAGGTAACAGTAATTTTTTAAATAACTTTCGAAATTTTGTAGGCATTTGTCATATCGTAGTATAAGTTTTCTTCCTAGATCTTCTTAGAAAGTTATCGCCTGTGTTTTACACCACATGGTAACATTTTTCTTCAACTCGTCATCATCGTTGAAATGTTGGCCACCAAGGAAAAATTTGAAGTATAATAAGAAATGAAGGGGCAACGAGCGAGGTCTGGGCTATACGAAACATGATCAAACACGTCTCAGCTTTTGACAGGAATTATTGTCACTTGTATTGTATTTCGCGACGCAATTTCTTAATGGTCATTGAAATAATATACGAGTTTTAGAAGAGATTTTTGCAATATTTAGGTGTGTAAATTTATTTGACATTGGTTGCCAAGTTCATCAATATTAAGCTATTGGGTTAATATTAACACAAAAATCATTATACCATAATTATTAATCCTTTCAGTCCACCTAACCTATTTGTTTGTTACAAGGTAAATTTGGTAATTGAAGCGGAGTATCTTTTTTCTTTTGAAGACTACTAAAGCGCAGAATAGAAGTAATATTTGAAATGATGATTATACATTAGATTACAGAACAAATCTTTATAATATCTGACAATAAATAATTGACTAGGAGTACAAATTCTCTTCTTAATTTCTGGGACGAAAATTCCTTTTGTATTTTTTTCTACCAACCACACCTACATTTTCAATGGGATTTATATCAGGAATGTTTGCCGGCCACGATAAAGTCTCTATATTGTATCGTCGAAACCATTGTTGACCATTATCATGTTAATTTCCATCATAAGTCTGATTTCACGATGGCAACATAATGTTGTCTAGAATATTGAGATAAACTTCATAGTTGAACTTTGTACCAATTCTCCAACAAACGCCAGGCCCATTCATACTCATCCGTGATCAAACAGTTACTGAAAATTTATCGGATTCATTACTTCTGTCAATGTATTCCTCTTCAAATTTTGAATTTGGTGGTCTGTCATTGCACGACACGAATGTTTTTCATCAGTGAAAACATTTTTAAAAGTCCAGATCACATATTTCAGCGCAAACACAACTCTGGACTCCTTGCACTCATTTAAAAGCAATTCTTTTCTACTACTTTCACAGTTTTTCAAATCCGAAGCTCTAATTCATCTACATGTCATAGTACGGGATCCTGGAAAGTTTTCATAAGCAGCATTAACAGCCGATTTAAAAGGATGTTTTAATGAAAAATTAATCAATTCAGCATCTTGTATGTCATTTAAAAATTTCCTTTCAGGTCAGGTCCCATCTTGTTCCCATCGCTTCTTCACTCTGGCTACGGTACTCACATTAACACCTAGATCTGTTGCCAGTCTTCTGATGGACCAGTCATTTTTCAATTTGGCAACAATGACAGCTTTTTGAATTTCAGTTCACTCAGGAATCATTGAGTACTTTGGAGTTAGGTATAAATTCATATTAACTGTTAATTCACATGCCTGGACATGTCTACTCAAGAATTAGAACGTTTTTATTAAGACAAGATAATAGTAAAAAACTCTGGTTTTTAGATAAGGTGCTGAACAGGTAAAGGTAACAGGAACAGGTAAAAATATTCAATAGCATAATTTCCAATGTAGTTGAAATTTCTCCTAACAGTATTATTTTTATTCTTGCAACACCAAATCGATTTCATATGTTGGTTATTCGATTGTCAACAACAAGACGAGTCGAATAACCAGCTTGAGCACTTTTCCATCTTTTAATGAGATTGTAACATGCAAATCGCCCTGAATAAGACAAACTTTAATGAGCCAATCAATAACTACTAGAGCAAATCTGTTACCAGATTTTGATTTTGGTTTACAAACTATTAAAGCAAAGACCCATTGCTTAACACCAGCAACAAGAACTACAACCTGAACAATCATTCACGTAGCGATATACATAACTTCTGAGCTTCTGAGCCATTAATATAATTCAGAGATATAGATATGCTATTCTCAAATCATAACTACAATGTGCAAATTATGGTAGCGGGTAGTTATACTTTGCCAGTTCTCTCATCTCGAGCTTGATTTGCTTTTTCACGTCGAGCAATCCTGCACACGCAAGGCTTGAATCTCTCTCCATTCCTGTACCAGAGATTCATGTCCTACCACTCTACATCACGTAGTTTTTTAGTTTTAGTAAATTTACATTACTGACGTGACTACTTTTGAATCAGATGCTTCGTATACTGTTATGATTGAAAAGGTCTCACATATTCCTGATTCGTACCCCACATTCAAGGTTGATCAATTTCAAGAAACTTATCTAATTTTTTTTTTTTCAAATTATATCACGGAATATGAAAAATACTTGACGAGAAACATAAGGTAGATAGTTTGCATTTATATTTTCTACATAATTTAACAAAAATAGCAACTAATTTTCTTACTGACTAGGGTGCTGAAAAGTATTTTTTCTACGACCGTGCGTTTTAACCCACTTTCCCGCACGCATTTTAGTTTTCAAAGTGTCACTTTCCCGCAATAGTGCGGGAAAGTAAAATTATGCACATTTTGACCATATTAGATAGTTTTTCACTTCTGAGATTATAACTATTGTTACTACAGGTAAATAAATATTTACGAAATAGTCCATCAAACAAAATTTAAACCTTTTCTAGCTTTTTGTAGCATTTTATATTTTTTGAAAATATAAAATAATACAGATATTTTTTATATAACCATGTAATTGTTACTAAAACGTCAAAGTTGTTCAAAACGTCTTGGAAGTGACCGAATAAGTGCAATCTTCTTCTAAATTAAACCACATTAAACCGAATCCGATACAATGAAATTAATTCATCATCAACCGAGGAAGAACTTCCCGAAGCCGTTTTGAAGGCTGCAAATGAAACTAATTCCTGCCAACTGACTTAAAACCGTTGCCGTCACCGTCATCGTCATCTATTGCCATCCATCCTCATCGACGTCATCTATACCGAATAAGAACAATCTTCATTTAAATTAAACCACATTAAACCGAATCCGATACAATAATATTAATGGATTCATCCGACGAAGAACTTCCCGAAGCCGTTTTGAAGGCTGCAAATGAAGCTAATTCCGAGCTGTTCCCTGCCAAATCCAGACTAAAGTATGAGAAGCAATACGACCATTTTGTTACATGGTGTAAGGAGAAAGGGGCCAAAACTTATAAGGAAGAGGTATTTCTGGCGTATTTTTCAGACCTAAGTAAGGTTTTGAAATCTAATACATTATAGTCCCGCTATTCGATGGTAAAAAGTTTCTCTGTACTAGAAATGACTTAAAACCGTTGCCGTCACCGTCATCGTCATCTTTATGCGACCTGCAACCGATGCCATCTTCACCGACGTCATCTACTTTCCAGTTGAAACCAAATAACTCCACTGGGCCGGCAATTCTTACTAGTCTACAGAATACAACAAATTGTGTTTTCAATATTAATATTTATAATAATTAATAGTTTTTAGTTAAAATTTTGTATATTATTATGTTTGTTGGAATAAAATAATTTTTGAAAAATGGGTTGGTATACTTTTATGTATATACGGTCGTAGAAAAAATAATGTTCCTAACTCATGCGTAAAGTGTCTTTCCCGCACTTGACCGCTTGCCCGACAACTGCAGTCGCGTGCGGGAAAGTATCACTTTGCGCACTTGTTAGGAAAATAACTATATTTTTTGTTTATTATATAAGTTGTTGATATGAAATAATGTCAGAAAGTAAAATATTGAGTTGAAACTGAGAAAAAATTTAAAATCGCAAACATTTCAAATTTTTAACTACATAAGAAAACGATTCTCATTGGTTTTCAGTTGTGACGTCTAAGGTTGAATAGAAACATTGAGCACCACGTTGCTTGCAAGGTAACGTGTGCAATTTTGATACAGTTTTTATTT
This sequence comes from Diorhabda carinulata, assembly GCF_026250575.1. Classification (NCBI taxonomy): domain Eukaryota; kingdom Metazoa; phylum Arthropoda; class Insecta; order Coleoptera; family Chrysomelidae; genus Diorhabda; species Diorhabda carinulata. Next base: position 9,138,911 of record NC_079464.1, on the reverse strand, counting down.
ATTAGATATTAATAAATAAAACATTTTTCTATATATAAGAATCAAGGGAATAAACCTTTTATAGGTTAAGTTCTTACATTATCACATAATCGCATAATAAACTTAATAACTATAAAATATTAAAATAAATAAAATTTGAATTTTACTTAAATTGAAATTATTCTGGCAACAAAAATAATTACATCTTGCAAGGATCGTCAAAACGACCAACACTTTCAAACCATTTTTGTTGTATACTCGAATTTTTGGGATCATGAGGAAACTTCATCAGGTGTTTTGAACATGGTATTTTCACATCCTAGCACAAAACATGATTTATATACGATTTTTAAGATTAATCAAAGTTTGATAATAACGGTTATTTTAGAATAACCGAGAGAATAACTGTAAGGTTTACTTTTTATCATATGTGTTTATTTTATACCTATGACATAATGCAATATGGCGGCCTAACTAAAATGTTTAAACTACCTACAAAATTTTAAAATTTTCAAAATTTTTTTCTCTGTAAATATTTATCAGAGTTGAAAAAAAACTGTATACAAAATATCCAAAACTATTTTTTTCTCAAATCATGCAAGTTCGCTATTAATTCTCGCCCATATTCCGATAAAATCTTTTCTGATCAACATATTATCGACTAAAGTTTGATATTCTAAGAATTGAACTGGAATTTTGGAATAGATTTTGCCTTAGATGACTGGATCTTTGATTGTTCTTGTATTGAGCTTAATATGTTTAAAACTTGAGAATTAATCATGTTATGAGAAGAACTATTGTATTTAATGTACTATTGACCAAAGGATTGGGAATTGAATGAATAAGTTTCACTCGTCTAAACCTAGTTATGTCGATAAGTAGTATCCCAAGTGTAATTCTCATTTGCCTAATTTATAACTGGCTTGTGACTTGAAACTGGTTCTGATAGAACTTTTTATATAGGTATAGGTCAACAGAACAAGCGGTCGGTAATATATCATATATAGTGGCCGTCCAGTACGCCCTAAATCCCCTTGTATTTACCCATAATAGTAACTCCGGCTCATTTATTCACTATGCTTGGTCATCATGTAGACAAAGGGTGAACAGGATGTGCAAATATACTTTTTTCATTATCAGAATATTATTACTTATTGTAATGCATGATGTTTGGAATGAAATAAATTATATGCATGCTTATTTTCTAAATGGTTCTGATCTTAATAAGTAGATATTTTTATAGAGAAAACTATCAACTTTTTTCAAATATTATTCGACATTAACAACAATTAACAGAAATACCAAAATTCAATGTCCTCTATTCATAAATTCATATTCAGATTTCAAGTGTTTTAACGTACATATCACAAACAAGTAATCATAGAAAATTACGAGGGTTACTACTGAAGATTTAGAGATCCAGTGATTAATTTCTCTTACTACTACTAATTAGGTCGTAAGAAATATGCTTTTTGAGTCTACGCTGACTGTTGGTTGCACCATTAGGTTAGATACCTGTCTATTTGGGTGGAGGCTTAACCTTTTTTCATAACTTATACTTTCATAACGATAACATGAAGTTAAATATTTTCAATGGTGAACGTACTCAAAACGTATTGTCATTCGAGAGCTATATGAGTTGTTTATAGATACTTCAAACATTAATTTTGGTCAAAAAATGAGTTTAAATCTCGAACATTTTCATGCGATAATTTTCTATGACTTTCGACGTGGATTAAACCAACAACATTTTGCCGATCAACTAGCTTCGACTTTTTGTGATGAAGCTCAATATCGAACCACTGTTTCGCTGGTGTTCCAAATTTAATCGTGGTCTCAATTCGCTACAGGTTGAATTTCGTGAGCGTCGTCCAAAATCGGCTGTTATACCAGAAAACATCGAAACTGTGCGTAAACTGATATTGCCTAAATATGTGGCCGCCAAAAAGATTTGTTGTCGTGGGATACCGTATAATTTAACAATAGCTGAAAAAAGACCACGTGTCGATTGACGCAAGAGAAACTGAAAAAATCAATAGCTGTACTTCAAAATAATTCTAAAAGATTGTAATAGGCAGCGAATCATGGGTCTATCCATATTAGCCCGAAAATAAACACCAATCGATTGTATAAGTCTTCCAAGATGAGCCAAATCCAACAAAAGTTGTTAAGGTGTTCCGGACCCAATTGTACCCATTTCTTCCACTATCTGTGTTCTGATATTTTCCTCAATTCCTCACGATAATTGTTTTACAGTATTTTAATGTATGATTCCATCATTAAGACATTGGAAATATTGGTATCTTTGGAAGATTTTAGAAACAGAGGAATAAAGAGAAGAAATCGATAGTAAATAGAGGATGGCAAGGAATATAAAAATGAAAATTGTTTCTTTGGTGTTCAACAGAGCTCCATTCTTTTATCTGTGGCACTGACAATTGAGAATTCAAACCTAATTAAACACCCTATTTTATTGAAAGCTTGACTATAATGTCAGTCATTAAAAAATAATAAATCTCATATTCCGGCAGCAAGCAACCGGTAGCCAGTGGTCAAACAAGAATTATCATGTGACTACATATGTATATACCTAAACGCGTGCTCTGAAACTTGTTCTACAACAACTGACCAGTGGCCGGCGTCAATCGTCATTCTTTAAAAAACCAATTTTTTATGAAGTTATTATTATAGTAACAGATTAATTAATTGTCTAAATAATTACAATGTGAAAAAATTATTTATTTGTATTTTCACACCTTTAGAAGTAATAGCTATACCTTTGAAGGTTTTTAATTTTCACATACTAGCCCATATGTAAAATTGAAGATCTTAAATTATTATCCGTTTTCTAAAAATTTCCATAAGAAATTACAGTTTACTCTGAAAGCGAAAAGTGAATAGGTGGGTAGAGAACCTGAGCTTTTGCAGATAGTGATGTCGAGCATCATATATCTTGATATTGCAATTTTACCCTGGTACTAATCGTACCTTATTGGGGTAAAATATCCATCAATTCTATTAAATTAACAGATACCATGCGTTGTGAAGCCGTTGAGCACTTCAAGCATGTAATCAATAAGAACAAATCAAAATATTGACAAAATAATTAAATCAATATAAATGTTGATATCAAAATAACTTAGCAAATAGCGATTGATTCTAGATTATATTTTTGGTTTTCACTATACAGTCGTGAAAATTGATAAAACTTCAATCACAAGATTATTGTGGATAAAAATACTTTTATCTATCGAACAGTATATTTGATAATTGGGAGGTTGCGTTCTCATTTATATCTTTCTCAAGACATTGACTTCATTCAGAACTCCTAAGCAACGTTCATGAGACTAATATTCACGCCACGTAAGTTTGCCAAACCTTTCGTATCCAATTCATAAGAAAATGCATTCTATGATAGATGTAAAGCAATATCATCAGTAACATTGCTTCGACTTTCGTCCATAATAATTTTCTCAACTGATTCAAAACGTTCATTAGTTCCTGAACATAAAGCGTTCATATCTGATACATCTACTTTCTATACTGTGTATGAAAAGACAATATATGTAAACCACCATAAAATTTTGTAGGAAACTGATACAAACTTTGAGAATGTAAACAAATTGAAAAACATTGAATGCCTGCGTCAAGTACGGAAACGTGTAAATAGATTTTTCGCCCACAAGATACAGTAACAAAATTGAAGTTATCTATGTGAATTAGATAAACCAACAATTCTAAATTACAAATTTAAGACGTTACCAATTATGAATTTTGAAATAAGAAAATTATTGCAATTGTTTTGTAATATTTTTTCTTTTTGCCGATGCTGCATACATTCTGGAGAATATTTAGACTAAAGTTAGGAAAACAAAAATATTATGTAATTGATATGAACTATTCAGTCATTTCTCCTTTCATTAATTGAAGAGTACATGACATATTCTATCTTTTCACCTTATAAATATAAATATTAAAATTAATCTAGGCGTATAAAACCATAAAATAATGCTAGCCATACAATTGCACATCTTCCAAGCAAGGAAGTTTGGATAAAGTGTTGCAAAAATGTATGATAGCCCCACAAATAATAAGGAAAGCCTCAATCTTGCTGAAACAGAACTGATGTATTCAAGAAAGAGGATTTTTGTTCAGAAAAGGGACTGCGTAATTTTAGATTTATCTCGATTTCTAAAGATGCTTGGTATTCTTCAATTTCCTTAGCTCTAGCCAAATAATAGAATTTAATAATTGGATACTGCGTGTGTGCTTTCGTCATTCTATGAGAATTTTGATCCGGTAGTAGCTCTGTTTATTAACCATGTCATGTATCTAATTAGAATAAAAGAATTACTCTTCCACAAAATTCCATTTGTTATTGTCTTCATTAAGTTCATGTACCAATGGTACTTTATAAGAATATGACGTTTTTCTTCCTTTAATTATATAAAAACAATAGTTCAACTACTTACAACCTTTATCTACCTACTACACGTTCAGAATTAGTTTAGAGCTCAATACTTCAGAATGCAAAAAATGCACAATCATTTGTAAATTGAAATCGAAACTATAAGATCTTTTCCCATATTTCGAAATAATTTGAATGCATATTTACTGAGTAATCACACGTTATGTATATTAAATACAAAAATTTTCACATGAGCATTTTCAAAAGTATTTTTTTCATTCATTGTAATTCTCTTGTGTATACTTTATATTTGGATTCTATTATATTTGTGTCTTCATCCAGTTATTTGTATGTTTCTTCCTTAGTTTTTCACAAGCTTTTGTCTTGAAATTGTAAACAATTTTTTAACAACTACTCATGGCTTATGAGTTTCGAGCTTCAATTTGGTTTTGGTCGATCGATAATTTAATAGTAGAAAGAAATTTTAACAATTACACGATTTTTTTATATTATTAATTTACGAAGAAAAAAAAACAATTTTCGTATTCAAAATTAACGTGGAATTGAAATAAATACATTTTAAATAGATGGGTTATTGGGAATTATGAATCAAAACCCTCGAATAAAGGATTCTACTTCTTTGTTTCTTCTTGTTGTCCATACTTTTTGTTCCTGGATATCTGGTAAAGTCTTATCTGGTATTCAACTTTCCAAATATCTACTGTTGTATCAAGATGCGTTCACAGTTTGCATCAGGCTGATGTTCTGCATCGCTCAGAATTTTTCCTATAATTCTTACCCTATATCCAAATAGAATGAACGCAAACCTGCATTATTGGTATGATGAGATTCAGCTCATTTTTCAGTTACAGCTTCGATCGTCTCATAATGAGTCCCCTCTCAATTGACTAATGTAATTGGGTTTAAATAGTGCGTTTTAATAAACGTGGATATAAATTGAACCCAAACAAAATAGTGAAAGCTAAAACCATCACAATGATTTCTGAAATATTTCGTAGAAATAATTCATATCTATTATTTTCTGAATACGATTTAGGGCAAAGTATTTCCTTAAAACTTCCATATTCAGCTTACCAACTTAAAATGACACAACACGTCAATCTCTGCACACATCATCAAAAACGACATATCCATTTTTAGAATGGCCCGGGGCTCGAGGATATGCCGAAAGTCATGAGGTGCCATCAAGAAAGTTCAACATCAAAAACGATGTCGTCTTCGAATGCTATCTAATGGCTCGTCTTTGTCACCGTAGAATCAGCTAACCATGTTCGTTTTCTCAAATATCACATTCTGTATTTAACATAAATATAACTGGGCCGCTGTAAAGACATTCTTACAAAAGTTCACTAGTATCAGTAGCGTAGTTAACAAAAAGTCTATTAATAAATATTTAGTTACAATATAGTGCAAACGTGGGTTTTGTTACTAGACAGAAAAACTTCTTACCAGAATCTGTTAATTTTCTTCCACGACCAGCGGTTACAGAAAAAGTGGAATCATTTCACTTTCGAACTATTTTTTGTCTAGCTTTCGTCATATGTAGATAGAATTTTTTGTTATCAAGAGATAATTGATTGGAATATTTTCTATATAATCGGATTGTATTTTGTATTTTTTGAGGAAAATATATAAGAAATTTTATGTCTAGACAAACGCAACTTTATTGGTGGGTTCAATTGTTGCAAAGTCACTTTCAACTCGAATACTATTGAGCCAAGTCAAAGCAGTTTGAACCGGAAGCTGTGTACCTAATTAGGAAATCTACGCTGTTCTGTTGCATCGTATTTGAAGTAAATTTCCAATATTTTAACTGTTCGCTCTAATCTCTTCTGATGATTGTATATGAAGAAATAAATTATCAGGAATATTAATGATCTGATTGAATAATAAGATCAAACATATTAAAAAGGAACTAAAATTCATATAAATCGTGGCATTTGATGCTAAAACTGACAACCACCACGTAATAATAAATATCTACACAGAAAAAATTTACTTTTGTCAGATACACAGAAAAAATTGGCTATAACCCCCAGAAGCACTCTATCCCCCACTACTGGTATCAGTGTCTGAAAATGTACAGGGTGTTATGCAAAAGAACCGATACCCAGCAGAGGCGTATAAGGAAACTCAAAATATGACTATAAGAAGCATTATACCTCCTAACGTAGTTGCATCCCTGAGGAATTATAGGAACTTAAAGTTAGGATAATAAAAAAAATCAATTTATTCGCAATCATTTACCACAAAAATGCAATATTTAGTATACTGTTGTGTGTATATGTAATATTTAATAATAAAATAGATATGAATGATTTATGATAAGATTTTGTGAAATCGGCAAAATATTGAACAAAAATTGATAGAAAACATTATTATTACTAATGAGTGTATTTTTGGTATTAAGTTCCGAATAATTAAAAAATTGTGTATTTTGAATTTTCCACAAAAAAGCCTTTTAATTTAAGAATGATTAGGTTAGGTTAGTTTAGAACTATGACTATAATCGCATTGATGAGAAAGTATTAACTCTGTATTAACAATTTTTCTTCTTTTATTTACGGTAATAAACATTTCTAGCTAAATACAAGAATTGAAGATACCGTCTTTATATCTGCAAATGTGCGCTCGATGCACATATTCGATTTCTCTAGCTTCTTGCTTGTATTCCATTGCAAAAAATGATAATAAAAAATAAGAAAACCACATAAAATTGTTAATTATATTACTAGGAGAAGAAGGCTATCATTATTGTTGAGTCCAGAGCAAACTGGGTGAAACATATAATGGGTCTTCTGCTCCGAGTGATATATACTATTTTTTCTTCTAGGTGGTATACATTGAAATTCTTCTTCTAGAAACATTTTTACAATACACTTTTCAAAGCTGACAAACATTAAATTAAATAAAAATTGAATGACCGTTCCTGTCTACTTGGTTACAACGTCCGTAATAAGACGTTGTTATCGTTTTTCATTATTCTGTTACTATTACAATAATGAGCGTTCATTATGTTACTAATAAAATAATAGGTTATTGCTACGATCTGTGTTGCCGATAATAGTATAGATATTATTATACGATTGGAGAAAAATGGATTTTTCATAACAATCCATGCTTGTAAGGCTTCATTTAATTGAATTATACTAACCTCAAAGTAAAATTAATCTAAACTTTTGATATATATCAAGAATAAATAAAATATATATCAAGAAAAGAATAAAATCTAGAAGAATAGAAATTAATCCTCAAAAGTATGTATTTGAACAAAAAAGATCCATTTTCAGTTGGAAGTTAAAGTGCTTATTTTAATTAATTATTATAGTTAAAGTGAGCTTTTTTAATCAAAATAGAAACTATTTCTAGTGAGTGTTCTGAGTTTGAAAAGGATTTGAGATATATACTTACTCACAAACAAACAAATAACGAAGCAAAGTGAAAAAAACAATGTAATTGATAAAGGAGTGGTCGAAATATCCATCAAACAATATAATGGTCCTTCAAGCTGAACCGTTGGGAATAAAACAATAATAATAAAAGAGAAAAACTGTTGCCGATTAAGTGCTTAGGAAAATATCCGCAATAACTTCGCAACGAAGCTTTATCTCGGAGATTGACTTTCAATCCGAAGTTATTGATCGAATATATAACTCTTTTCTCCACCACCATGGATTTTCTTGTTTCTATCAAAAGCTATTGTCAAATATGCAGTCGCCACAACTAATTCCAAACAATTGCTTGCTCAATGAACGACAATTTGCTCTTGTAACATTTTTTATATATTTGCAGTATATGCCCACAATTTCAAATAAGAGACTTCTAATATACTTCATAATACACATCTGTATAGCTTTTTAATTTAATATCAAAATTTTCATTTCGTTTTCATTGTTAATTTTTTTAAGGCCGCTTGACATGGTGCAAGAAATTGCATGCAATTTCTTGCAAGGTCAAAATATTGCATAGATAAATATTGCAGTTCGCTTGTCTCTTGTCATTGCATCATGGCTGACAATAATAAAAATTCAAGTTAAGCAAATATCTTACCTAAAATTTGATTCGTTATTTTGTGACCGGTTTAAAAATGATGATAACAAAGCTAAGTATAGATAGTTGGTTATTAAGCCAAAAGTAGCTAGATTTCTCCCTAGAATTGCAATTTACACGCAATAAAAATGGCACCAAACCGATGATGTTGCAAGTGCGAGTTCTTGCATGAAACGATCAGTTGAACTGCATATATGCTTTTTATCTATACGTTGTATTGCATCATGCCAAGCGGCTTTAAAGCCACATTTTTCTAATCAGAATTGCGTTTGTACGTCTGTACATTACAAAATTTTAATTATCAAACTTCTCTATTCACTTTTTGAATGTTCACAACTCTCTATTATTTTTACACCGATCGACAAATACTGAAATAATTTTTAATTTAAATATAAAGCTGTCCTAAAAATGAGCAGAAATTTAAAGAGACACCCTCCAAAACTCTATGTTCTGTCACTGCTACTTTTCAGATGGTCCTCATTCTTATTTAAGACATACACTGATGGATGACTTGGGATTCCACACATAGATCAATACCGATACGAAAAGGCACACGCATGAACAACGTTTTCGAGTTCGTTAATAAGTTATTTGCATTAGACTTCGATGGAGAAACAACATGGCGCAAGAATGGATTTGACGTTTAGTATCTGGCAATCTATCATTTATACATGGATTATGAAAATTTACAAATGTATTAACTATTCATTCGACAGTAATTTCAATATTGCGGTTGAACAAAGATAAATTTTTAATGGCAAGAACATTTAAGAAAAAACTTGAGGGAGAAATTGAATCGACGTAGAATGAATTCTAGTTTGTTGGAAAAATAATACAAATTACCAAATAAAATCCAGAATATCCGCAAACAAAAGTTTTTGATGAAGGCGAGTTGCTTCTAAGATCTATATGTCCAAACTTTGACTTTTAGATTTATTACCTCTAGAAGGAATCCATTGGCTTCTGAAGGAATCCTTGATCAGACTGGTAGTAGAAATCATCTGTTTGGTTATATTATATATGGTGTACTACATTGTAAGTACATTACCCCACAGAAAACGTTTGCGTATTATGAATATTACAAATTTCTTCTTATGAAACGGTGGCTATGAACGAGAAATAAATTAAACACTTTTTATAAATAATTGTACAATTTTTTACCTAATTTTATGATAAAACCAAAATATTTTAAGATCTTTAAATTGATTTAAATTTCCCACATATTCGGGGTCGATGGGGAGTTCTTGGCATTCATGTTGATCAATTTTTTCACCCAATAAAGTTATTCAAATACGCCGAACTATTAATTCTTCGTTAATTTTCTCATTTTTCTGGGATACATAATGTATATGACAAAGTTTTCGGAAAAATTTGGAGTGCAATTTTGAAACAACGAAATCATGTTGAAAATTCATTCACTCATCACTTTTCTCTTAACAGGGAGAAACAATTCAAATTATGCCATTTTCTTCAATTGCGCGGAATATTTGCTTAACGCCTAGCATCATATGTTAATTTCGGGAATTTTTTAAAATATTCTACATCGTATTTTTTCTTATTTTCATCTTCCCAACCCTTATCATACACTTTTCTACTCAATATTCAATAGAGCAAACCTGGAGAATTATCTTCTTTGTGTCTTTAGTCAGCCTCTGTGGTTATTATGGCGTGACAAGAGGCTAGATTCGGCCAGAATATTATTTCGTCATTGTGATGATGTGTATCGATAGAATCAATCAATTTTGGAAGACATCACCCAGTATAAATATCGCATTTCGCATTCAACACCTCACTACTGACATATCCAGAATAAGGACGTGAAATGCCTGCTTATAGCACACCAGACCAAAACTTTATCTTCAAATTTCTTTTTGAATTACCTTTAATTTCTAAGTGTGATAATTGAAATATTTTTCGTCATCCATGATCATATCTCCGTTTTCTGTAAGTGACGTCTTAATGCACAGAAGCATATCGGAATTTTGTAGGACTGATCTTCAGTATATTTTGCACATTTCTTTCTTTTTCGATGTTTGACTCCCTTTCTCTTCAGTTCTCGAGTGATGGTCATATGGGATACCCGAAATCGGCAAGCCAATTTACGAGTTGATGTTTCTAATTATCTTTTGCACATTCCACCAATCTCTTTCTCAAAGCTTTAGGCAGCCCACTTTTTGGTGAGTTCAAACACAGTATTCTCTAACTTATATGTCGGAACTAAGTTGAAATGACATATGAATATTGGAACGTACCTGAGCGAAGCCACTACGTCAAATATCCTTCTGTGGGAATAAACGATTTTTTTATTGTATAGATGCACAACAAAATTTGCTTTTGTTTCTTTCCACCATTTTATTACCCCATTTGCCTTTTCGCAAACAAGTACTCATTGAACTTTCACGACTATATTTCCTTCATTGTTTCACGATTGGCAATTTTTCAGTAGTTTCCATATATTCAAACAAACGTCAGAACACAAAAAGTGCTTTCAGAATTAAAGGTATTTAAGCGAAGCCGCAATACCACTGAGAGGAGTAAACCCTTTGGTTTTGTTGAAACATTTTAATCTTACATACAAATAAAAATTATAATAATATGGGCTCAACACCAATCGATAAATTATTAAGGACAAAAAATTTTTTATTGGGTACTTACAAAATTATGATAGTGCTGGACACAGTCTAGAATCCAGTCTAGAGGTCAATTACAACTATTAAAGCTATTCATCATAGATATCGATACAACCTATTTTATGAAGATTGTTTCAACAAAGATGACCCAGTCTATAGTATAAGAGAAAATATGTGTTATGTTCGATTCGCATTGAACATAACTTTTCCAATCAATCAAAATGTCAAGTGAAATTAAACAAATCTCAATATCAGAATATTTCGATTTGAACATTATAAAGTAAAAATTACCGATGCTGGTAGAAAGTAATAATAAAGTTATTTGAACAAAAATAAACTAAAGTAAAAACTAAGAATATAAAATGACACTCATTTAGAGAAAGGTTCAATATGTCCTCCATTTTCACAAATGCACAAGCCGATAGTTTTGTTAAAGAATCCATCTTCTAAACGGTTAAGGATCAGCTGTAAGGTAATTAAAGTGGATAGAATTGTGTGTTCTAGTTTATGACGTGAATTCACGTCTCTAGTATAGACTTTTTCTTTAAGATACGACCAAACTGTGTGACCAAAAAAATTCTTCAACTTCTACCAATCGATGACATGACCTTGCCTACAGACGGAACGGTCTTTGCCTTCTTAGGAGCCGGTTCTCCCTTTTCAGTCCATTGTTTTGATTGATTTTATATTTCGAGTGTGGAGTGATGAACCCACCTTTCAACATGGTTATGAAACGGTGCAAAACTTCCTTTTTTTTATGTGAAACATTGCCAAACACTTCACGACGCTTTTTTGTTCCATTGTGAGCAAACGCAGCACCCATCTTGCGCACAGCTTTCTCATGTCCAAATTTTCAGTTTAGTTTGCGATGTGCCGCATTTTTGGAATGCTTACTACGTCTGCTCGCACACTTTCAGTCGACGATCATCCATCTTCTAAACGGTTGAGAATTAGCTGTAAGGTAACTAAAGTACTATAAAATTTTAGTTCATGACCTAAATTCACCTCTCTAACATAGACTTTTTCGTTAAGATACGATCAAACTGTGTAGTTCAAAAAATTCTTCTACTTCTTCCATCGATTCATAACCTGATTATTTAATCTTCTATCTAAGTGCGGTGGAGCTCCATCATGAATAAAAAACAGAGATCTTCGCTCGTTTAGCGATGAATCTTATAATATCTAGGCTAGGCTTGGTTCTTATCACCATTTAAATTTTTAGGTTGACTGTGAACACCTATAAATTGGTTATGTGAAACTCTTATGACTTTTGAATTCTTATGACAACAATATGGGATTTTAGTCTACCTTGGCGCTTACTAGTAGACTCGTCCGCCAATAGAATACATTCTAAAACATTTGAATTGAGAAGTAACGTTTCACAAACATCTACTTTAATAGGGAAATTATCTGACAAGAGCTTTTGCACTTATCTGTAATGGTAAGAATGTAGGTGATACTCTTCAAGAATCCTGCAAGGACTTAAAGTATCAGTGCATATTCCTAAGACTAACACAAGAAATAATTTTTTTGTCTCTCTTTCCCTTTTGTGAACAACGTCGTCCAATGGCTGTAAATTCATTTTTACTACTAATAAGATTCTTCCAGGAAAGGCGTAACAGCGGCACTAGAATTGCCTAAAAACTCGTCTTAGGTTAATAGCAGTTTGCAGTATGAGATATTTTAGTAAATTTTTATTAATAATATCTAACTTTACAAATAACAATGTAATTGTTGGTGGTCATAACTATCCATGGGAGCTTAAAAATATGTTATAATAATACAATATAAAAATGGCTTTGTGAACAAAACGTCAGTTGAATTGGAATAATTGGAAATAAGAAAAAGCATTTATCATTGGTTCAGACAGATCCCAAAGGTTAACATAATTTGCATTTTTCAAAACCATAAATATCTCATGCACAGTGTCAAGAAAGTGTCTTCCAAGAAGCCAAAAACCAAGATTTTTATACGAGAAAGAGCTAACAGACTGGTAAGAAGAGCAAAAGATAGAGTTGGTGTCTCCGTTTGACGCGTTAGTATGGCAAGAATTAGCAACAAATGGTCAAAAATATTAAAAAAGACGAAAATATACTAAATATACACCAAACCAATGAGCACGGATATTAAGATGGTCTCCTCAACTCAGATGGTAAATTTTCCGAATTAGAAGATCATTGTGATGAAAAGACTTCACACTTGTTAATCTCAAAGAGTGATTTTTATACGAAAAATATAGTGTAACATATGAAGAGAGTAATGATTGTTTCACGAAATTGATTGATTTTGAACTTGAGGATCATGTTGGAGATGATATAATGTTTTGGCCGTACTAAGCGTCCTGCCCTTATGCAATTCAAATTTGGCTATATCAAAATAACATACCTTTTGTATAAAACCAAAAGTTTCCTCAGACATGTCCAATTGAAGTTTTGAAACACTTTTATCTCCTCGCAAAGTGTATGATGTAGGATTTTATACCAGCATCGGTTATCAATTCATAATTTTCAAATCAAAATATTCTGGAAACGGTACAGTATCAAGTTTCACCAAGAGTAACTTTGAACTGAAAAATTTTATCATGTCTAAGGTCACTTGAAATTTTTAATGAATTAATCTAACCTTCAAAAAGTAATGTTCAATACAACTTAGTCTGTAGTTAAAGTAAAATCGCAAAAATATTTATTCTTAAACGCACTTAAATTGAAAAAAAAAATAGTTTCACGAACATTTTTTATTTATTATTTTCCAGTTTTCTATCTCTCATATAAACGGCGTAAAATTTTTGAACCCCCTATATAGCATTGAATTTTATACCCACAAATCTATATAATGGTTTGAAACTGTTGCAATAATGCAATTTAAAGGTTTAAATATCAAAAACATAATCACGTTATATGCAATATAATAAATATCTACGTCAAATGCAACAATTTCAAATACAAGTTATGTATTCCTATAGTACCTACACTTTTCTCGAATATTTCCACATATACACATGTACACAGACGAATTTCCTGAGTAAATCGAATCTATCAAGAAAGTCGTTGGTGTGAAGTGACTCACAAATCCAATCATTTCTATCCTATTATATTTATAACTCTTACATGTGTATAATTTAGTTTCATTTCCTACATTTCTACTCTATCACGAATGGTAGAACGAAGTTTGTAATACTCAAATCCATCTTAATTTAGAAGATTTTATTTTTGAATTTAAGGTAGATCAAAGGGAGAATACAAATTGTTAAAGTGAGAATACGTTTTCAGTTCAAAAATTTATGTATCCGATTCGTTTTTGATTTTGATCAAGTGGCACCGATACATCGATTAATGAAATTTCGGTCTAGTTAAAGAAAAAACAAGCTTTTTAATAACATTTTATTTTTCATATCAAGATAGTACCTTTTAAAAGTTATACGATTGATCCAACATGTTTCCAAATTTTGTATGCCATTTTCTTAGAAAGACTTTTGTTAACCTCAAAATATACTTCTGCGATAATTTGCTCATTTGATCATTTTTTTCAGATTTTGGAGTGCAAATCTGGAGATTATGTTAGGGGAAAAAAAATGTTCACTGACCATGGTTCATATAACATGGGTACTACATTTTTGATTTTCTGCTTTAATCAGTCCAATGATGTACATTACTTCCTTCCTACAAACAGTTACAACAAACAATACTTATTAAACAAAAATTATTGTTTGACTTGGTCTGCAAAAAATTGATTCATAGTTCAACTGGTGCTGGTAGTTTAAATTTCAATTTTTTATGAACGTATTTATCAGAAACTTTACTTACCAATACCTAGTTCTATATCTTTACCTTCTACTGTCCTTCCACGTTTCGGACAAGACAAGAAGTCCAGTTTCTCTTCTACTTAATGTATTCATTATTCTCTGTCTCTCGATAATTGTTTCATTTTATTTAATCTATCCACTTTCTTCTCAGTTTATATTTCCTCCTCTTGCTTTAATCTCTTTTTTTGTATGTCTGTTTCCATTCTGTAAATGTCTATATCAATTTAATTGCTGCTTTTTTTTCCAGTTTCACTTTCCATTATATGTTGTTGTCTGTTATATTTCTGCTTTTCTACGTCTCTCTCATTTTGTTCTCTATTCATATTACGTGCTGGTCCCGGAAGTACCTGGCCCAACAAGGAAATCATGAAAATTTTAGAAAAAAAAAACATATTTATTTATCAACGTAATCCCTTTATAGTTCCATACACTTTTCCCAGCGATGCTCAATAAGTTCGATACCTTTTTATAATAAGAATTGTCAAGCTCCTCAAATAGCCATTAACTGCTGAAATCCCCTCTTCATTCTTCGAAAATCTCTAACCATCGAGCTATTTTTTCAAGTCTGTGATCGGAAAATAATCCTAAGGGGCTAAATCTGTGAGCTGATGCATTATCTTGACGAAACAAACTTTCTTCTTAGCCGAATGCGGTTTTTGCTTCATTCATTCGCTCAAACGTGCAATAAGTTCGTATAAAACTCGCCATTGAGAGTTATTCCTTTTTCAAGATAGTCAAAGAAAATGATCCCACGTGCATCCCAGAAAACCGACGCCGTGACCTTGCCCACAGACGGAACGGTCTTTGCCTTCTTTGGAACCGATTCTCCTTTTTCAGTCCATTGTTTTGATTGGTCTTTTATTTCGGGTGTGGAGTGATGAGCTCACGTTTCACCATGGTTATGAAACGGTGCAAAAATTCATTGCCCAACACTTCGCAACGCTGTTTTTGTTCCATTGTGACCAAACGCATCTTGCGCACAGCTTTCTCATGCCCAAATTTCCAATTAATATTATTACTACGTCTGCTAGCTCGCACACTTTCAGTCGACGATCATCCAATACCGCTTTGTAACATTTCTGGAGTCGTCACCTCGTTTGGTCGACAACAGCGAAGCTGGTCTTCGTAGGTGTTACGGCATCGTTTAAACTCTTTGATGTTAACGAAGGAGCAGTCTCACCCAGAGTAGAATCAACTTTTATATTGGTTGGACTAATGCCTTTCAAATAAAAGTATTGTATCATATAACGATGATCAATTTTGTCCATGTTTACAAATTCACTAAAAACGTTCACTCTTGATGATTGCCAAACAAATACTAAACAACGTGGTGTCTTCAAACTTGAAACATACCAGTATGTTATATAGATTGTGTGTTTTCCAAGACAATAACTATCGGCATCTCTAGGTCAGACCGCTTACTTCTGGGAACATCCTCGTAGTATGTATAAAGTATAAATTTGTTGTATATATACAGAATGTAGTTTTTCCGATAAGCGAATACATTTTTTAAATATATAATTTGAACTTTTTCCCTGTTTTTCAATATAGCAGTTCCAGCAAAGCTTAGAATCGAAAGGGAAACCTAAATATTTTCCTGTAATTGTAAATTGAATTCGTTTTTTATTTATAGATTTAATTAATTCATACAAGTAGTATACTGTTACTATGACAGTATCGTCTGCAAAAATATTTTTTGGTTTAGGGATGCCATTTGTAGAAGTAAAGAGAAGTATCAAGACAGTATCTATCCTGTGGCACTCCTACTTTAATTTTCTTAAGGTTGAATAAAGCTTCTCCTGATTTAAATATAACTATACACATAGTTAAATACATCTTCATTTTATGTTTTAACCTCTTATCAAAGTTTATCGAGCGCCTGTCTTACGTCAAGAAGTATTGTGGAATAGAGTT
This sequence comes from Diorhabda carinulata, assembly GCF_026250575.1. Classification (NCBI taxonomy): domain Eukaryota; kingdom Metazoa; phylum Arthropoda; class Insecta; order Coleoptera; family Chrysomelidae; genus Diorhabda; species Diorhabda carinulata. The sequence continues at coordinate 9,122,107 of NC_079464.1, read as the reverse complement.
TTTTGAAGATTTTTCCATTACAAAAAACGAAGTATTACACGCTAATTTATGAACACACAGTATAGTAAAAAACTGATTTAATATAATTTACGTATTCTAATACTACTGAAATATATTTCAATATTAGATGAGGCCATATGATGTCATAAATATTTATGTAGATTTGGTATCATTTTTCGGGCCCAAAAAAGGTTGAACTCAATTGCAATGTGGGCTAGAACAGCAACAAACCATTGTGATTGATTTTTTTGAAAAAAAGAACTCAGGTAGAAACGAACACTACACCGCGTTCCGGTCTAGAAGCAATATGTAACATTGATTCAAATTTGCATACAATTTATAATTCCTAGTCCCAGCTGTATACCTGGCCAAAAAAGGGTTATATGATTTGAATGAAGTATATACTATATATATATAGGACTCCGCCGAATATTACAGATGTTCAAAGATAACACGTGTTCAGACTGTGACGTTATAACAGATTTTATCGTAAAGAAAGTTACGTGCTGATGTCGTTAAATTATATATGCGTGATGTGGAGTACATAATTTGGTTAGAAATTTGCATATGGCACTGGCAACAGCACTAAGTTCACTCTGGGGATGCGGTTTTAACCCCGTAGAGGACTTTTATCGAAAGCAGGAGCGGACTGTTGAGCATTAGTAAAGAGCGTGCACTTGGCTGGTTCCAACGTGCATCATAAGGGCTTTAGTGGTATAGATAAAGTTTTAGGGTAGGGAAGATCTCATATCTCAAATTTACATAAATTTATGTAGCTCTCCTACTCAATATACGTTTATAAAAAACCAAGGAAAGACGTCGGTTTATGGAAACACATTTCCGAATATTGAAATTTCCACTCTAGTATCAATCAAACCTTTAGCAGTATTGAGCTGAAATAAATATCGTGTATTTAGTGAATTTTAAGTCATTTGAGGTCATCCCGTCGCTCAATACACAATCAGTCGATAGTCTAAATCCAATAAGGAAGCACAGTTGAAATTGCTGTTATTTCATTTTTAATGTTTCGAATATTTTCAAAGTTAACAAGGTTCTCAAGGTCGAATAGAAAGATCACAACGTAAGTTTAAGCTGGCTAAACAACAGGATCATTTCACCCAATTTAACGGTTGCGAAATTTCTTGTTAAAAACTTCTTGCACGATTAGGTTATACTAGGTCTGCTACTTAAGTTTTGAGATAGACAAATAAAAACAGATATTTATTATTGGATAGGGCTTTCTTGTTTTTCAAAATATTTTAATTAAAATCAACACATTTCAGCATGCATTCGAATCAATTTTCGAGCATTTTTCCTATTCCTATTAAGGTACAAGCACAACCACTTCTTCAGATGTAGGAAAATGTTGACCTCGCAGTTTATTTTTGATCTTCGGCAATAAGGAGAAATCATTGGATGCTAATCAAGGACTGTAGGACAGATGAACCATCAAATCGACATTTTGACTGTTCAAAAACGTTTTTGTTTGAACTAATGTGCTAGATCTCGCATCGACGTGGTGGAGATTGTTGGTTTTATGCGATTAATTTTTTCGAACACTTCTGGAAAACAAATACTGCTGTAACATTCAAAATTGACCGTTCTACGTTTCTTCGATGAAAGTTATTCCGAAAAAATAGGCGACCATTTGTTTCGAAGTGCTTTCCTGTGCGAAAAACTTTGTGGGATTTGGCTAGTCTCGAAAGACCCATACAGTTCAGCGTTGTTAAGTTTTGGGTATATATGCGTAGATCCAATCGTCATATTATGCATTATTGAACGCGAACAAATATCTATGACAAACAATTGTTATTGCAAAACACGGTGGTTTGAGATGGTGCTTCATCACCAGCCGCATCGGTTGGTTTAATCCACGTTGAAGTCGAAGAAAATCATTGTACAAAGATTTAATTTAATTTAATCCCATTTTTTTGACAAGATTGATGTTTCAAGGATCTGTAAACAGCTGAAATAGTACTCGTATGACAACACGTTTTGAGTACGTTCACCAAAAATGTCAAACTTTATAGTGACAAAGTCAGATTTGACATATCTGCATCAGTGTTGCCATATCACATAATTTAAGTAGTTAAGTAGCAATCCTCGTAGTAAAATGTCCAATATTACCCGAACTCATCTGATAGCATAATGATTTCAATGTTTATGTAAATATACCTACCAAATTGTGATTATCAGCATTTTTTGGAAATCTCACGAATATCCAGCAAGGCATAAGAATTATTCAAGTTGGATTACCAATGAATCTTTTTTGCATGTTTTCCTTTTGTGTTCATGTACTTATTGATTTTTTATTCAGCTTAGATATTCAGCATTTTCATACAAAATATTTCTGTACTTAGTTTACGAATGGACAGATAAATCGATGTATAATGGCTTTCTCTACTGACAAATTTTGTCTTTGAGTTTGTCGAAAACGATGCTTTACTAACTTAGCTCTCTGCTATAAAGTTGTTGTACTAGGTGTGAGTTGACTAAACAAATTCAGTTGTACGCGTGGCAATATGGCAACTGAATCATTTAACTAAAATACAGATGACTATGATCAGAAAATATTATGACATGCAAAATATATTTTCATGTGCTTAGCATGCTTTTACAAAGCACGTTATTCTTGCCATTTCTAACTTCCATCCTCATTTGATGGACCTCGATTCCTATATCTTTGATTTGCTTCATTTTTCAAATAATATCAATTTTGTCATTCATATGTCTTTGTCAGAGTTCTATCGGTTAGTTTAGTCTCTTTGATAATCTTCCTTCATTATAAGTATAATATTTATAAGAGGAGTGTTTCTTAAGTTTTTACAATCGAACACTACGTGACGTTAATAATTTGTGGAACCACTGTATTTATGAATATTGACGTTTGTTATTGCAAAGACAGTGGTAATTTAGAAGAAGCTATTCATATTGAACGTTTAAAATAAGGAAATTTGTGCAAAAATGGAAATCACCCGTGCAGGCTTACGTTGGATGATTTCTTATAATTTTAACAACAGCCTCACTCAACAATAATGCATAGAATAGCATTATGCGACTTTCGAGAATGAAGTAGATACTATCAGAGAAAACTGTGGACAATTGGTTTACAGACTTACGACATGGTCGTATGTCCATTAGTGAGATGATCGGCCAAAATCGGTTGCCTTTCCAAGTAACATCTATGATTTACAAAGCCTGAGAAGAGAACATCGGCATGTAACTCACAGACAGATACCTAGAGGCGTCCTTTAGGATATAGCAGACAGGAACCCAATCATTCACAATAACATATATACCAAATGGATTCCGCATTCCACCTCTCATAAAGCACGTTAAATAACTATATATTTGATGTAGAAAAGCATCGAATTAATGTCTTATTACCCGTATTCGTACGTTTTATCGCCTCATGACTTTTTCTTGGTCTCCAGTGTCAAACAAAAAATCCGCGGACAGCGATTTTCATCACCTGAAGGAGCTATTGAAGACTTTCAAAACCATGTTTCTACGATATCAGCTTTAAATACTTAAAAACTTAAAATGCGACCCTCGTATAATTATCTATATATTCGACATAATATTTTGGGACTATAAATTCTGCGAAAAGATATTCAGTTATTCTGAAACTGATACTTAACAACATTTCATTTCTATTTTTAGTTTTCCATAAGTTATTTCCTACATTCAATTATTCTTGTACAATCTGACAACGTCGTGATTAAATTCAGAGTGATTCGTCTTATTATCATAATCTTTTCTTTTTAACATTCTTTGATTAAAAAATTATGCTTTCTATTCATTTCGCTTTTTTCTTTTACATGTTTTTACACGCTTACGATTTAATCGTTATAATGATAGTTCCGATTGAAATATTTTTTTTATTACAAAAAATAGAAAACAACCCTATTGAGAGTAAAATTTGTGATGAAAGTCTAAGTAAAAATCTGCCATTCTGTATCGACTTCGATCCCCCTCTTTCAGTAACATCATCTCACCCTCTGACTAAATCCGACCAGCCTTCCGATTCATTGACCGCCGCCACGCATCTCCTGGCCACTGTCCGGCATTGTGACCGTCATCTAAAAACGCATGCGTACACCCCCGAATCGATACGTGAAGAGTAGAAGTGGGTGTCGTTGGGCCGCTATTGGTCCGGGCGTGGTCTCGCGTAATTACCCTGGACGAGGGACACGCGATTCCCCCTTCCCACGTAGTAAAATGTTGGTACGTGCGAGCGCACCCCCTCTAACTCCCCGACTCCCGCAGATGCTTGTCTACGTGATAAATAACCCCCAACGACAGGAAAACGCTCTCAATACCGAGAAATGATTAATTAGGAACGCCGGGCTATGTTCGCCTGTTCAGATGCAACTCTCTTGTTGTTCTAACCGAGATGTTCGACGTGGGGTTTTATATTACATAAGGTAAAACCTTTAGGCGGAATTAAGTAAGCTTTAAGAGAGATCTTTTTTGTAGGAATTTAAAGGGTTTCTTGATAACGGTAAGGGAAGTTGAAATATTAGTTGATTCTTTTATCCGTTTTCTGACGTAATTTCTGCATTTTTCAATTAACTTTTCATAGAAGTCAAATCTTCCAAAATCAATATGGTTTATACCAATACCCTCGAAATTATAGAAATTATATGGAAGATCACTTCAATATTCAACTGAAATGATCTTCGAAGATTTTTGAATACCGATTAGGTACAAACGAGAACTAGAAGCTCAAATCATTAAATCACATTAAACACAGAAAAAATTTATGTAGGTACCTACCATGGAATTTACATAACCAGTGATTGAGACGTAGAAGACTAGGTAAAAGCACAAGTAACCATAACAAACACCTAAAACAAGAATAAAAGGCGCGAACTTGCAAAGCATCAATCAGACGTATAATGACCATCAGAGAAACATTAAAAACGGAACAGCTCTTGAAGACAACAGACATGGAAATGGAAAATGGAAAATGGAGAACCCAGAAGGAAGCGAAAACGTTAGATATGACGTAGAAAACAATGAGACGTACATATATGTCGAATGACAGACGATAGACTGTTCCACATAGTAAGAAGTAAATCTCCAATTGGAACACGGAATAGAGGTCGATCTCGAAAGAGTTGAAGTGACAACCTAGAGCTGGAATGAAGAAAGATATCGAAGAAGTAACAGGCGATAGACATATTATGAAAGAAAGAAGTAGAACTGAGATACGTCAAGGTTATATGTCAAGGAGGCGAATTTCTCGTACAAATTACAGCTCAAACTCTATTTTCAAAGGGCACTTTACAATCCTCAGTAACGGATAACGTTTTTAACGAAATAACATCGTAACTGATACAGAATGTGTCAAACATTCAAATATTATTTGTAGATGGAGCTTTGTAATAGCATAATATTTAATCTAACAATACGGTTGATTTCCTAGAGAAATTGTGTGATTTTTCCATTATTCTGAACATGCATTAGTGAAATTTTAAATGTTCAACTTAATTATCACACTCTTAAGGAACTTTATATGCCCTACTCAGATTATTAACGATGTTAAACGAGAGATCGCGAGTGCGAAAGTGTGGACGGTGCGCTCGCCTTCAGTCGTCTCGGCTCTCGTTAGTTTTTCGAGCGCGAGCCAAAGGACGTGAGTAATCGAACATGGACTAATTCAAGAATGTGGATGGCTAGCCTCCGTTCGCCAAATCTCGTATTAAGAGCCTTTAGCAGGTGTATCGTGAGAATCTCGATCGGGCATTGGGAGTCATAATCTCACCAGAAAATTATTACTTTCCAAATAATCATAGTAAATTCGCGCGGCGCCTTGCCTTTGATGAACTTTTTGTTATAGAAAGCGATTTATTTACAGTATTCTTTTAGAATAATTTCTAGGAAAGTCTATTTGTTTGATTCTTTTTTTTCTAGAACTTTATAGAATTCTATTTGTAGTATATAAATAAGTTTATGTAGTGCAATCAGTTTTTAAATCAATAGTCGTAGTATAAATAAGGAATTAGTAAAAGTAAACGCAGCAATTACTAAAGTGATATTTATAAGTAAATTATTATAAGTTAAGTGTATTTTATAGTGTAAAAATAAATTGACAAAGTAAGAGACAGTGTTTATTAATTCACCCCACGAATAGAAAGAGTGTAAATAGTACAAAAACGTTACATTATGACCTCCTCTGGCCCTAATAGTATCTCTTTTACGATTAGGCACATATCTAATCAGTTAGCCACTTTTTCTTATGAGATATTGAGACACTCTTCTACTGCAACAATAAGTTGTGGCATCAAATTTGGAGTAGGAAGACTAGAGCGAAATCTTCTTTTCAACTCATCCCATGAATGTTCTATCGGATTTAAGTCAGGAGTGTACGATGGCCATTCCATAACCCAAAAACAGACTTCTTTAATGTAAACATTAGGTACTACATGAATTGCTAACATTTCCTCGATCAATCAGCGATTAAACATTTTCTGTGAACACAGTTTTCCCTAAGTATGAACATAGGGTCGGTTCGTGGTCCCATAGAAATTTTACCCCAGATTATACAGGAACTACCTCCATGAGCATTCCGCTCTTCAAAGCAGCAATCTATAAATCGCTCTCTTGGTCTTCGGTACACTTTCCTTCTTCAGTCGCTATCATGGAGGCATATTCTGGTCTCATCTTATCCCCATTATTCCAACGTCCAATTCAGATGATCTTCTGCAAAATGAAGGCGTGCTTGCCGAAGAGCTAAAGTAAATTTTGAACTAATCGCAGATGTTTTAGGGGTCAGGTTATCTTCCAGCAGTCTTCGTCTTACTGTCCACTGACTAATAGTCACTTCTCGCACTTCATGGAGCTCTCGTTGCACTTGAACGGCATTAAGGTGACAATTGCTTAATGTTGATACAATAAAGAGGTCATCACGAGCAGATGTAAATCGCCTTCTACCTGTTCCAGGTCGCATATGAAAGGATCGAGTCTCCTCATAACGCTGGCACACTCTTCGAACCGCTGCGCGGGTAATATCCAATTGTCTACCAATAGCTCGCTGACGAAGTCCATTTTCGATTAAAGCAATAACTTGAGCGGTTTTTTGTGGTGTAGTATGCATTAAACTAACACAATTCAGTGCTATTGATATTATAAATATTAAAACAAATAATGTGCAAGTTTTTGTTGCAAACGCAATAATTTTAATATTTGAAAAATTTTTTATTTTCGTCACAATCACCACATAAACACGTTTCATTTGTTAACCGGTTGCTACGCATACAAACGAAAAGTCTTGCTGATAAATTTATACTTGGATTAAAGAATATTAAATTGTCTTTCTTTTCTTTATTTGGTCTGATGAATAATTTAAAAAAATATAGTCAAAAGTTTACAGTGGGCACGAAAGTTTATAAAAATAATATTGTTAACAATGGATTGAACTGAATTTTCTAGCTCTTCAGAACGTCGAATTAATTTGAAATTTCTTCACTTCTAAAATACCGACAACAATACAATGATTTAATAAAACTGCTCCATCATCGTCGTCAGGATCAACATGATAGCTTGTAGAAGAATAAATACTCTAAAAACTTATGAAGTACAGATATCAATAAAATAACTTTTAAAATTTTTAACATTTTTGCTAGAACCAAGGAATGAAATGTAACACAGTCTTTGATTTGATTTTTATCTTCTTTGTATGATGGAATAAATTTAAATTTTGCATACCAATCAAAAACAGAAGACAATACATCAGAGTCATAATGTTGCTCATAAAATATCCGGAGATGCTGCCTTGGAATCAGTTCTGCTCATATTAATTATTTTTAGTTAGATGAACTATAAAAGCGCGTTTTTTATATTTTCTTAAAACCTAAATAATCTATTAATGAGCTTTCGTAATAAGATAAGAAGTAATCAAAAGCAATTCATCACTAACCGTTTGAGATAATATGAAATTCAAAAAAAATTGACGTACAAATGAAAAATACGAAGTTAAAGACTCATTTAAAGTTGAACGCTCTTTTATTTTCTTTTAATAAACTCGAATGCAGGGTAAAGAAGAAGAATGAATCGCTGACTAAAAAGTGTGCTAATTATGAATGAGGATCTTCTCGTAGCGTATCGTAAAGTAAGGTCATGGTTACTTGCAGCTTTTTCTTATTTCCTTTTTGAAAAAACTCCGTCGGAGTTGGAATATTCTATCAGAATCGGACTCGCTCTTCAGTATTAAATAACAAATTTACAATTAGGAAAAAAATTAAAAATATTGTAAATATTATTAATAAATACCATAGAAAACTTGTGAAAAATTCATTGTATAGAGCCCTTCTAATAAAAATCGTCATGTAATAATAATAATAATAATAATACGAGAATTCTTTCATATTAAATCGGAATGAATGACTTAAATATAGTATTGGCCACTACACGGTAGACATCATCATGACGTCAACCAACCGCATGTTGACAAGGATGCTTCAAACAGATGGCTTACTAGTGGCAATCTCTTTCCAGAGACTGGAGGCTTCATGATGGCTATCCAGAATCAAGTTATTAACACGAATAACTATAAGAAAAATATTATTAAGGATCCGAACACTCAATCTGACAAATGCAGAAAGTACCAACAAACATCAGAGACCATGCAACGTATAACATCTGCTTGTAGTGTGTTAGCTAAAACCGACTATCTACACCGGCATAACAAAGTGTGCAACATCATCCACCAGAAACTGGCGAACAAGTTCGGTCTTCTCTCAATACGTATACACCGTATTACAACTACCAGCCGCAGAAGGTGCTCGAAAATGACAATTTTAGACTCTACTACGATAGGTCCATTATCACCGACATACAGGTGACGAATAACAGACCTAACATCGTGATGTTTGATAGAAGAGTCAATTCTTGTCGATGTAGCTATACCTAACACTCATAACGTTCTCAACAAACACCAGGAGAAACTGGCTAAATACGCGGATCTCGCAATTGAGATTAAACAGATGTGGCACAGCGAAAATGTGGAAATAGTCCCAGTTATTATGTCAGCATCACCAAACTGGGATTACCAAAAAACACCTTCGCCAACATCCAAAAGGCTGTAATACTGAATACTTGCCACACAGTGCGCAAGTTTATTATGTCACTTGAAAAGTTACCTAAAAGTATTACTAATATTGTGTATACTTTGGTCAAATATCTAATGTTATCGTTGCTAAATTTTCGACTTAATTCAGTGTTTCTCAAAATATCACTTGACATGTAGGTATTTAGATATTGGATTATCATATACTGCTACCCAAAGGATTTATTATGTCCCCTTATCTTGCTGCGATACTGGGGAACCAAGTGTTTACTGATCTGTAAATCCCATTCCTCTTAGAAAGTCCAGCAAGTCTAGATTGAACTGGATACATTTTTAATTTGCATAAATTTTTGCTTGAAAAATGAATGGTGTGTTGCCCAGGCTTTCAGAGTGTTTGATTCTAGGCCGTAGATTCTATTCTACTGTTTTAGATCTGTCCTTATACCATGTAATGGCATTTTTGTAAATTTCTTGTTTGGTGTTTTTACTCCACTTACTTCTACAGCTTAGAATTGATGTAAATTTTTTCTCAATGCATGTCCTAGGTTTGGTCATTATTTAGGGATGGTTTTTCTTTGAAAAAATTTGGTAAAACATTGACGTCTCGTCATATTTCGATCTTTATAAAATATGACTTACATTGTATAATTATATTAATCAATAGATCACCTACAACATGAATATAAAAATCAAAATTTCTTTCAACAACAAAAATAAATTGATCCTTTGTATGTGATCTATTGATTAATATAATTATACAATGACAAGTCATATTTTATAAAGATCCAAATATGACCACCATCAAAAACATAGTGTCTAAGAAATAAGAAACTGAAAAAATAAATCTTATATTTAGAAACAATCTACCGAATTTTGAACAAATAGCAGTTCAATATTAACAAATGATGAAAAGTATGGTGAATGAATATTTTTGTAAAGGAAGCAGTAACATGTTTCAACCCACTCGAATAGTCAAACTGCTACTAGAACTGATTTAGTGACATCATGTTTGTGGTGCATGTTATGTACCGTCTTTAAAAATGAATTTTCTTTAAATTTTGTTTCAAACTGAAAAAAAGTGTTGAAATATATTTATGTATAACTTTAAAGACTGTTGTGACTTGACTGGGCATCTAAATATTTTATAGGAGGATCATTGGTATTCAACACATTTCGATAATGGACGAGTAAGGGCAGAAATATAACACCAGGAACTAAGCTCGTTATCCCAATGGGCTCAGAATCTTCTATCAGAGATTAATAATAACAAAAAACAGAGCAGCTCTTTCAAGTACTCGATTTTCATCAAAGTGGGTCAAAGCTCCTATGGGACACCATCTTTGAACTCACTGGGAACAAACAATATCACTCTAATGTAGGTGCACAGTAATGGAAAAGCTGATCACAAGTCGAAGAAAGGCCTACAACTTTTTATAAGTTTAACAATAATCGATAAAGTCATCATAATAAAAAATTTAAAAACGAAAGATTATCAAAAACATAGATTAAGACCCCAGGTTTGGAACTATTGGAGAGCTTTATTTCTGACTCTACCAACTGGTTCCAGAAGACTGTTTCATTAAGAAAAGATGAGCTAAGGAAAGTTATTGGTATTCTCAGCTCTTGTCGTTTTTGCAAGGAATCCTCTGTGAGTGCGAGACTGTCCATAGATATAGAATACGGTATTTGCATTCAAGCTTATTAAAGCCAGAAGAGGTTAGTCACATAACTCCCAAACAAGTAGGTCACTTTGAAAAACCTGACTGTGGTATATAATGAATGAAGAATCAAAGTGTTAGCGAGATGTATTCACGGCGTTTATGCACTACCTCATCTAATTCTAATACTTGGAGACTGTTTATGAGTGGTATAAAAGATGTGTGAATGTCAGTTATGGCTGAGGATGTTCTTAAACTTCAAAAATAGATAAAAATGTGCAAAAGAGCACACACACAAACATTTTCTCTAACATAGGCAATTTATTTTTGGAACTGAACAATCGTCTTGATGTAGATTTGGTTATCATTGCCAATTTTTTTGCTGGAGATGAATATTGGGTTTGATACTATCTTGAGTGAAAAAATTTTTAATGGAAAATATTAAGATCGTGGTAATTATTTACTTATATTGTGAGGATACAGTTCGATCCGAGCTCGTTCCTAGATTTTACCAAACTATAGTAGAATTTTCGTTGAACGATTTGAGAAGAAAAAGACATTGAGAAAACCTCGACAAAGTCTTTCCGAAAGAAAACTACCAAAAATATTTCCAGTCCTGGATTCAACATTGATATAAGTGTAAGCAGATTACTTTGAAAACTATTAATTCAAATTTGCTACATTCTCAATGTGTTTCCAAAAATATAATTCGCTGAGCTTTCTATTCTGTGAAAGTATGTACCTAAATTCATAGAACTTTCGAAACTTTGATAACATCAAACAAATAATATACTTCAGTAAAGCTACGCTAAAAAAATAAGTAGTTGCTTCTAATTTCAAGTAATTCGATGCAGCGATCAACTAAATTTAAATAATAACGAACTATTAATAGTAAAGTCACACGAGGCTGATGGACCATAGAAAGCAATGGTTCCTCGAGGGTTAATTACCCTCCTTTTACGCGGCACGGTTTAGCCCATACGGGGAAACACTGAGCGCTTAAAAGGCGTTTTCACTGAGCACGGTCCGGCCGTACGGCGGAGACTTCAGTTGAGCATTCGCATTGTCATATATACATTAATGTACCTGTCTGTGTATTATGCTTAATTGGAATAGATCGAGGAAAAACAATTAATGTTAGTAATGTTGTATTAAAAATTGAATTGAAATAGATAAGGGCACTATATTGTACTCTCTGTATATATACAAGTGGTATTTTCCAGTTTTCAAATTACTTAGATGGTAATCATCGTCATAATCAAAATTATCTAATTCTACCAACTATATAAGCACCTCATCATCCAATTCATATATTTTTCCACTGAGAACTGAGCAGCATGTACACCATACTAACCGCACGACTGGTAGCGTTTAGTTTTAGAGGGACAGTTTACTGTTTACTCCAACACACATCTCGAAGGGGACGGTTCTAGTGGTACTTCATGACAAGGAACGGTTTTCCTCCGTACGGGCGAAACCGAGCTGTGTGAAAGGAGCATTACAAAAAAAATGAATAACCGTTGTACCTATCAACGATTTGGTTAAACGTTTTTAGATGAATAACGAAATATTTTATTCTTCTATTTATCTCGAATCTAAAATTTATCGATTTGACTTCTAAGTCATTTTTGATATTTCCTCAAGGCATTCAAATGTCTTTCTGTTACCGAATCGGAAAAAATACTAAGACTTATTAACGTTTAAGACTACGCCACTAATAAATAATTCTTACTAAATTTATTCTATACATAATAAAGTGGTACAACAGAAGAAGGATAAAAAAATCATTTTTACAAAGCGAATCTAACGAGAGTAACGACATCTATACACGAAATATTACAGTTTGAAATAAATCAGTACATATTTTAAAGGAGATGTAGAGAACTTCAATTCGTTGCTAGTAAAATAACGATAAATAGCCGCTAGATTGCGTTTATACGCAGGGTTCTGCACATTCCAGGGATTCAGAAATTAACTAAGGGCCGGTTTATCAATTACAATGTTTATTCTGTTGTTAAGTATCCGTTGGATAATATTAACTTGCAGATAAAGTTAGAGTTGAGTTTTTCTTTTATATTTTTCGCACAAGTTTAACAACTGACGGATAAGCGATATTGGCAATAGTGATAAATAAATATTACACATTTGATTAGCTGTGTATTTTTTCCACAGACTAATAAACACTTTGTACGCTATGAAATTTTATTTAAGCTCTGGTTTATTCATCAATAAGCTCGTCGGTGTTGCAGGCTTTCTGCGGTTTCCCTGCAACCTGGTGAACGGGTTCTCCAGCCAAATGGCTGGATAGGGAAATATACAGCCGCAGCTCTACCCGCCCACCCCAAATTAGATTAGGAAAAAAACACAAAAAAAAACAAAAAAACCCGAGGAACTCAAAAAAATATATAAAAAAACCAAAAACACAAAAAAAAAATAATAATAGAACCGTTTTTACTTGCAAGCCTCACTCGTTTTCTCGGTAAAAAAACCCAGCTAGAAGCAGCTGGACAAACACATCCCAACAAAACCAAAACAACCCTGCAGAGGAAAAAATTCCTATATCAGGGCCGAATCAAACATACCTAAATTCCCTCCAAAAAAATCCTCCTTATCCTTCCAAACTTTACACAACGAATCTCTCTGTCTCTCTCTCTCTCATCAATAAGTAATATCATCATTTAATTTTAAATTTGATATGATGGATTTTATTGATTACTTATTGGATAGTGATAAGGATATTGATTTTGTGGAATTTTTCAACAAGAAAGAAGGCCTTATGTAGTTAGAGTAAGAGTGGATAATTATGAGACATGGAATGATCATGATTTTCATACTAAATTCGAACAGCTCTTTTACTTTCTTTTAAATTCTACTGCTTTTTAGCAAGTCTCAAAAGTAAGTTTGTCTCTTCGACAGTGAAATTCTTGGGGCGCACGAGGTCCCTGCAGGGCGATGCGACTCGAGCGCCATCTATGGAGCAGTCATGACAACAAAGCGACGGCCATGTTGTTGATGCGTTTCGTGGAGAAAGGACATATCGGAACATTGCTAGTGATTATTGTTTGATGAAGTATGGCTTCTTTGAGTGGATATAGTGAGAAATTAACACACCATGACCGTGTGCGCTATCAGAAGAATGTTCAGGGGTGTTGTTGTGACCCATTTGGCTGCGGTACGAAAATATGTGGGAAGATAAGGACCAGTGGCAACGCATAACCGAATTAGACATAGTCGAGTACATAGTTTCCACGTGTAGTTGTTTTGTTTTTTTGTAAAATATTGATTAAAAAGTTATAATAAAAAAGAGTTGAAATAGTAACATTTATCATTAGCATTAGCCATTCTAATAAACATTAGAAAGTCGTGGGAAAGACCAGGCCATTAGAGGAAACCAATCAAGAAGCCGCTAAAAACATTTATTGGCCACATAACGATCTGGACAAATATGTAGCGATTCTGGTATTAATGAAAGCCTGCATCTACCAGAACCATTAAATGGAGTTACGACATTAGCTTTAAAATTGCCAGTAGTGTTCTGTCTGTGAAAGATTCTAATGGGATAGTCTAAAGAAGCTAGATAGGTTCTTTAACTGGAGGTCATTCATCTCCTTCCTGTAATTTGGCGTTTGTTTATATGACTACAACCAAATAGGTGTTCTGACCCAAGAATATTCTAGACTATTGATTACAAAGGGGCGTCCTGCAGAAAGGTAGGGAATTCTCAGAAGTATATAGTCGAAATTTAGAAAAGCTTCAAAAGCGTTAGTAGTCAGTTCAAAGCAAGCCCAAGCAAACACTATTAGATTTAAGCAATTCTAGTGGTGCCTGCCCTATGGAGTTACCTGTGGATATTGACCTTGAACTTCTGTATGTTGTAGTGTTCGGGAAAATCGTGTCCTGGTAGCTAATTCCATAGGCTTGCATTTCTCGAAATAAACGAATCCCGATAAATTAACGTTCTGGGCATCTGCAAGCGAACTCGGTTTCCATGAGACATATCTGTCTGTCGAGTAGGTCTTGCAGATACTGGTGGGATTATATGGGACAGCTCGGAAGTGGTAGTATCGGTAAAACAGAGTCAAGTCAGCGACCTTTCTTCTATACTCTAATCTGTCCAAGTTTTTGGCCATTTCTGGATCATCTCCAAGTCGAATTGCTCTAATCTATATTGCGACAAGCATCCTCTGGGTATGCTTGGGAACCGAGCTCCAAATATGCAAGCAATACTCCAAAGAAGGACGAATCTGGGTCTTTTAGATGATTAGAAGCTATGGCGAGGTATATAGCTTTTTGATCTTACAGAGTGTTCCAATATTTTTAAAATACATTAGCCAAGTGACCATACCAGGACATATTGCTCCCAACAAGCATATTTTACAATGACGGTGTTATTTTATGTGCAGTGCCAGCCATATCCATAAAAACAGCAGAGTTTTTGCTTCATTAAACTCAATCAGACAGCTACCACCCCACTCTAGAATGAAATTAAGATCAGTTTTGATTGTGGTCATCTGTTGCTGCCCATCAATTTTGATCTACAAGAGAAAGGGAGTGGCTGACAAGATGCATGTCTGGGGAATACCGGCGTTGACCTCAAACCTTTCTGATATGTAACCATCAATGGAGACTTGGATGGATCGGTCTTTCAGGAAGCTATTAAACCAGTCGATAAGTGAGGATGAAAAACCGTACTTAACTTATTCAAAAGCTTGGCATGCCAAACCCTGTCAAAAATCTTCGACGTGTCTAGTGCGATTGCTTGGTATTCCCCATATCACAGTATTTATATGAATTTATCAGATAAACAACTTTATTAGTACTCTCCATGTTTAATTACTTATAGTTTAATTGTAGAACAACTATGCACCCTATTTACCCTGAATTAAGAGAGGTAAAAATTTTAAAAACATTTTTATTAAAATAAAATTTTTATTTGGTCACTTTTTAATGTGGATACAATCAAATAATTTATCATAAATACTTAATATAAATAAATATCAATAAATAAGTAGGTTTGGAACAAAATAGAAATAGATGTTGAAATATGATAGATTAAAATTTTGAATATCAATTATAAATATTTTAAGCATTGGAAAACTTACAAACATTTTTATATCTTTGAACCACTAGGAAGTTTTAGGATAAATCACGCATATAAAAGGATAGTAGGAACCACTACTAAATGTAAACGAATAGTCCAAATAAACAAACACAACTGTAAAAGCAAGTAGGACACTAGATATTAAGGGCCAATATGGATGGATAGAAAATAACTGCCTTGGAATGGAATAGTAAAAATAATTATTTTAATTCCATATAAAAAACTGTAGGAATTAAATAGAAACTGATGTAAAATAATTCCAATGATGACCAGAAAATTTTAAAATATAGTTATCATACGATAACAAAAAACAGACTTATGGAATTAAGAAAGAAACCTGATTAATGCTATGTATTCTTTAAACAGAAGTGGAGAATGCCATAAAATTTTGACAAAATCGAAAAGCCTGGCAACATATTAGTTTTGGACAAGAGAAACTTGAGCCATTTCATTACCTTGCCTAATAAGAAGAAGTCTTGTGATGTAAAGAACAACTACACCAGGCTTGGTTTTAGGAGTAGATGTGAAGCTATAATAAGTGTATACAATGAGGTTCATATGTAGGGAATAAATTCAATTTTAGCGTTATTATGTACGACGTGAAAAAAACCTGAAATAGGTCGAATTATAAGCACCCCATCGAAAATATTAAACAAGAAAGGGGTTCATGTGGCAACTTGTTGGAAAGAGATTCTAGTCATCTGTTCAGCAATATAAAGTTTTTTTTTTAAATTTTGTGCAATCATAACTTATAATTTCTGATGAAGCCACGTTTCATTTTAACAAAACTATAAATAATGGAGCAGAGAAAATCCTCACTGTATATGTGAGCTTCACACTCAATATCCTAAAAAAGTGAACGTTTGGGATATTTTTTTGAGGACACAGTTAATAGTGAGGTCTATCTAGATTTTTAAATTAATTTCTTAGTGCCTACAATACAAAGACTTGTTCCTGATGTTAATTATCCAAATGAGATAGTTCGATCTATTTACTACCAACAAGACGGAGCTCCACCGCATTTTGCATGTACAGTTAGAAATTATTTAAACGAGGTGGATTAGAAGACACGATCGAATGGCCGATTTGACTCCTCTCGATTACTTCTTATGGGGTTATTTAAAATCTAAAGTATGTTTAAATAGACCAGACAATATTGCTGATTTAAAAGTTAGGATAACGGAAAAAATTAACAAAATAACCCCTGAAGTCGTACAAAATGTTATAGAAGAATTCCAAAATCGCCTCGGTTATTGTCAAGAAGTGAATGGTGGTCATTTTGGTCATCTTGAAAATTAATTTTCACTTCATATTGCTGAACAGAGGACTAAAATCCCTTTCCAACAATGTGCCACACTCCCTTTCTTATTTAAAATTTTCGAGGGGGTGCTGATAATATTTTCACACTATAAATTGTCAATTTAAGAATACAAATCGACTCAAAGGTGCTCCCAAGGGATCCCCTTTCTCTCCCGTCATTTCCAACATTTTCATGGACCATTTTGACAATAAAGCACTATCCCCCTTCCCTCTCCGACAAAGTTGTTTGCTACTAGTGACTAGTGTCAACAGTGTTTTTGATAGTAAGCATTTTATTTATTTTTAATCATTACATTTTTTTGTTTTAGCTTTTTATGGAAAATGCAGCCTTAAAAGATGTAGCACTAGCTTGCCACCAGTGGGAACTAGCAAAAAATTTACTACACCTATTAAAACCATTAAAATAAAATAATTAAAATTTTGAGTAAGAATACTGCTTCGATATTGGAAATAATACCCTTACTTAAGTTACTCTTAAATGATCTGGACAGAGATGGAGGAGCTGATTTTTCAGGAGTGCAGACTACAAAAAGTGAACTTTGCGAAAACTACTTTACTCATAGAAACCTTCTTTTTATCACCTCATTAGACCCAAGGTTCAAGACATCTTTTTTTATAAGAATATATCTACAAGAACCGTTAAAGACCTAAAAAATGAAATCTTAAAGATTAATGGACAGGATTCGAGCTTACTGGAGAAGAACTCCGAAGAAAAAAATCTTGAATGGGTGACGATGATGCTCCCTTCGCAAAAATTGCTAAAAGATTCAATAAGGCAAGCCAAAATATTAAAGAAAAAGATCCGGATAGTTCGACTTTTCACAGCTTATTTTGAAATCCTTTCGATGAACTTTTAGGTATTAGGTCAAGAAACGTAGTATTGGATAAGGAAAGAGAAAATATGACAAGTAAAATTGATAAAGAAATTAAAATTTATAATATATCGAAAAAGAATATCAAGAAATGATTAGCCTTTGGCTTGGTGGGGCAGAAAAAACATTTATCCATTGAAGTATGAAGTTGCAGTTACTTATTTAGCATCCCCGCCAAGCAAACGATTATTTTCTCTTCAGTCTGAAATGTGTACCAGAGTGCAAGAAATCGTCTTAGTCCAGATAGAACAGAAAGTTTAATTTTATTACATTATAATTTATCAAGACTTAACTTTACATATTAGTTTTTGTACCTGTTACATAATGACTTTGAATTCACATGAGAATACTGATATTTTAGTTTTTTTTATTTATTATTTGTTCTATTTTTACCAATATACTTTTGTTTTTACATTTAGTTTTTGTTCAGAAAGATAAAGGATTAAATAAATCTAGAAATGGGATTGCCAACTTTCAATGCGATAATAGCAAGAATAAGATTTGGCAGTGATTAAACAAAACAAAATTCCTGTGCAAAGTTAAATCAGATTTCACACAAATTACAGTAAATGATATTTTCAAGTATATGGAAAAATAATTTCGACATCCGCTTGTTTGAATGTAATTTGTAACCAAGTTATATACCTAATAACTAATCTTCCAAGATCCAAAAATGTATCTGAGTTTCCGCATTTTTGTTCAATTGATATAATAGTAACTATGCTTTAAGGAATGGAAAGAATCATCAATGGACGGAAATGCTTCAAGACAGTTGCCTGAAACAAAATATATTAGTTTCAAGAAACAATCCATGATTACCCAACTAATAGATTAAATTCGATTGAGGAATGTATAAGCCAACAAAATTGAATAAATTAAAATATAAAATTACAGTTTTGTATTATTGATAAAAACAAGTCAGAATAGTAATAAATATTCAGTTACTTAATGCCAGAGTTTAGTGTCATTCACTATTTTATTATCAAAATAATGCAGATATAAAAAAAACCATGGTATGATATCTATGTTGAAAGTGTTTTTATTTTGTTCATGAAATTGTTAAATTCTCTCTGCTCAAACAAACAAACTTTTTCACTCACAAAATAAAACAGCACTTTAAACACTTGTATAAAAGCTATTTTATTTTAGAATCTATGACATTGACAGTATGTGATATATCAGATTTAGAAGGTGTATAATGTAACAAAAAATATATTTTTATATGTACCTGATGTTTGAAATAAAAATAAAAAAACTCCACTTATTTTGGTAACAAATCGATTGAAAAGTAGATTCAAGTACCAATGATGATGTATACAGCAATAACGAAGAGATTAAGGATAAGAAAACCCTAAAGTCACCCTTGAAATGCAACTCATATAATTTATTTTAAATGAAAATAGAAAAAGGCCAAGTATTAGTCTAAAATTCTCAGAAATCAAATCAACGAGGAGGCCATAAAAAAGATAGGGAAAAAATATAAAGACCGTATCACCCCCAGAATATCCCCCCATTCACGCAGTTGCTGGGGAATAATATAAAACAAATTAACCGTGGCCAGGATCCTCAAAGTCAAAATAAAGCAAAGGAGTTGCATTCAAAGGGTGACTTTGAAGTTTTTTACCCCTAATCTTTTCATTCTTGCTATATACATCATCAATGGTACTTGTATCTACTTTGGTACAAAAATGAGTAGTTTTTTTTTATTTTCGTTTTGAAAAAAAAAAAAGTTTCAAACTTCAATTACATATCTTCACGGTGTTTTCTTAAATCAAAACATGCAAGACAACAATCAAGTGAAATACTTACCAAGAAGTAGTTTCTTATCTAGAGATCACAATAATGGGTGATATTAAAATAACATTCTTTATCTGAATGGTCCAATAACATTAATATTCTCTCCAGACTGATATAAATTGGACAGTGATTTTGTGGATTTCAGCATACTTCTTGTATCCTGATATTTTAATTGATGTTCTTCTAATTCTAGTGCTTTCATTAAATCTGGCTGAGATTTTCTTCGCTCTTCCCTCAATTCCATTTCTCGTTTTTGAAAGTCTAATAGTTCCTTAACAATTTTTTCTTCTGTTGGAACATAACCATTTCTAAGACAAATGCCTTTTGCAGGAGCAAAAGTATGTTGGGGTTCTGGTGAATTTAAAGCAGACTGTGATATTTTACCTCTATTTTTAAAAAATTTTTGCATAACCCCTCTAGTATTAGTATTGGGTATGAATCTCCGCGTGAAACCGTTTGATTTGGATAAAATTCCATTTGTGCCATTAGAGACACTTGTTGATTCTTCTTTAAGCAAATAACTAACCTCATTTAAACTTGAATGGCCATTTTTCAATTCCTTTTCACGTTCTAAGTTTTCTCTTATTTCGTTTTGTATTCTCTCGAATGTGTTACATGCAGGATTCATTTTGTTGCTTTTAATTTAATGAAACTGAACTTGATGAAAGATATGAAAAGATTTGAATATTACTTCCGGCACTTTGACATTTCACCCATAACTGTAACGTGTTGCGTAGAACGTACACATGTATGACAATATGTAAACGTAAGCTGTAAGGTCACAGAGCCAAAAAGGACGTAAACCGTAAGCCGTAATGGGATAATATTATGCAACACAAATTACCCTACCCGAACTGTAAATAGTATACTCAATAGTTTAAAAACGGGGTATAATAATATCCATCAATAATAGGTTTTTAATGCTCTTTCATTTGAGAGTTGTTAATTCTTGTACTAAATAATAAAAAACTAATAGAAAATTTATCCGATGTGTATATTTTAAGTAACATAGTTGAAATTTATAAGAAGAATGTTTATTTAAGTTAGTTTAGTGATAGTGATAAGTGTATTATTATAAGTGAGTATAGTAGTTAAATAAATTAAAAACGTAATAGACAGTGTTTATTAATTCACCCCACGAATAGAAAAAGTGTAAATAAATACGAAAAACATTACCCACAGTACATTTTATCGTAAAACATTGTAAAATATTTGTATAGACTGTAAAATGTAAACGGTAATAAGATGCGAACGTATTTAATTCAATTTTATGACTAATTCTGCTCAGGTCTTCTTTTAATCCCTTTATGGGAACTCAATGTTTACGTCCATTATTTAACAACTTTATTACCCTAGTTTTTCCCAGGTAAAGATATATTTTAGAAGATGGCTATTCGACCTAACTTTCTCTTTTTTCTAGGCACCACCCTACCTTTTAAAAAGAGAGTTACTTCGAGTCGTCAGTCCTCAAAAAAGTCAGTCTTTGTTAACTTTAAGTTGGTAATCATGAATAAGATCGCATACCATTTAAGTCAAATTTTTCTCAGTATCTTTATAATTGAAATTCGAATCATTATACTATTAAAGCTTAGTTTATACAGCCAAAATTAAGAATTAATACCGAATTACAAGTTGGGAAGATATTTAATTTACTGCATAAACCAAAAAATTACCACCAAGAAAATTTAGTTTAATATTCATTTAAATTAAGTTTTAATTTTTGCTGCATAAACCAAGCTTACCTTAATATTAATTTATTTAGT
Organism: Diorhabda carinulata; assembly: GCF_026250575.1. Classification (NCBI taxonomy): domain Eukaryota; kingdom Metazoa; phylum Arthropoda; class Insecta; order Coleoptera; family Chrysomelidae; genus Diorhabda; species Diorhabda carinulata. The sequence goes on along the minus strand of NC_079464.1, from coordinate 9,100,523 downwards.
TAATTTCGTCAACTTTATTTTAAATCTATTTAAATTTGAAATAAGTTGATGATTAAAAACACCGCACTTATTGATAAAGTTCATATTCTGGATTTATAGTCACCATTTCAAAAAATATAATCGATTGAAATATTGAAGATGTCAATGACCTCCAAACTAAAAGTATATTCTAATGTATCCGAAGACAACATAATAATAAAAGTAAATAGAAACAAATCCATACTTTCTAAAAGACCATCAAATATAGTTAATAAATATACATGAATTTTCCATAACAAAACTTGGCAATGCTGTATTCTAACGTATCTTTGATCTTCATGTCCCAGTAGGTCATTTGTTAAAGAGAAAATAACATCTACGGTACTCTGATCACTTTCTTCGGAACGAGTACCCCATATGCAAGATGCATTATTTTGAGATTATTTTGGATGCTATCGAAAATAAAAAGATTTCTATTTTTGAATTTTATTCATTATCAAATTCATAGGTAACGATAATAATTAATGCGTATCTTGAATAAAAGTCAAATCTCAAAGATTTTATTGCCCAAGCTCTGTAATAGCTCCCGTCAATTTATTTTTTTTGGTAATTTTGCGAGTTTCTTACCCATTACATGTACTGTACAAGTTTGTTAAGTGATATATTATTAGAAAAAGGGGGCGTTATGTAGCAACTAATTTCAAATACTATGTTCTAATTAGTTCACAAAAATATAGATGTTATTACTCCTTGATTTATAAGTTTTTATGTTGCATAACCAAAAAAGTATCAGAATGTATTTATTAATAACAAGCTAGAACTCAAATTTCAAGAACTTATTATGAAATAGACAAAACAATAACATAGAGAATTCATACCAATTAAAAAGATCACATCATTTTAAAAATTTTCATATTTGGCAATGATCGTTGGCAATAGACTAATTTTGTTTTGGAAATAGCCAAACATTGCTAAAGGAAAGAGAGGAGGGTTCAACTAAATTGAACTCTTCCCACATTGTTGTACATGCAATTTTCACGTAATCTATTAGAATGATCATTTCAGCATTCAAAATTCGGTTTCGACGACTTATCTATTATTACTAATCCCACAGCAAATTTTTTTTTGCCTTATCTACAATACGTTGAAGTAAATGTCCATTAAAGTTTGCTTGTAGGTATCTGTTAACATTCATTGTATCCTTTGTACAGATACTTTTTTTTCACGTTCAGTTTGGGCAGTAAGTTTATTACGTACCACATGGTGCAATACACCAATGTCTTTATAGCCATACATCGATCTCGCAACACGACAGCGTAGACATTTTAAAAATTTTAATATGTGGTAGTGGTTGTGGGTGCTCCACTGGTAGGTTCATATTCACACGATTATCTACCATATTTAGGTAAACCTATTCATCTTTTTACCATTTCAACAGATCTAGAATAATCAATTTCTTGCATGAGTCTATACATAATATGTTACAATTTAACGTGATGGTAACTGTCTTTATTTGTACATAATCAAATGAAAGAAAGAAGGGTTAGTCACATTAGATGGAGTATGGTTACAGAGAGATCTGGTTCAAACATGTGACGGAACACATGTATGAGAGTTGTCTGAAGAGTTTCTGACCTTAGCCTAAAGAGCTTATCAATTTAAATTGGGAATATGATGTTTGATAATCGTATAAACATCTATTAGATTTTGCAATCTGTTGACAAATAAGATATTGTGATTTAAATACATAGAGATCAGTAATCTATTAATTACAATTCCTTTAACTTTTTAGTTTAAGCTAGAGGCCCGACATCATATTTACAATATTCTTATCTACCTACGATTCAGTCTAAATTGGTCCTGGATATTATATATTATCTTCCAGTTACATGCTAGTGCCCCATTACTATGTTCCATAACATCAAATTGCCTTGATGTTTTAAACAGAGTTTGTTTTTTTTTTGGTCCATATGTACCAAAGAACAAAACAAAATTTCAATTTCAAAATATTTTATTACTTAACATATTCTCCAATTAATTTTTACTTTTGCAACTTAAAAAAAGTGTTTCTTCTTGCTCTGGAAACAAGACCTCCATAGCTACCTCTTCGATGGAAGAAAATTTACGACCTTTTATACTTTTTTTCTGTTGAGAAAAGAGATGTAGTCGGACGGAGCCAAATCTGGTGAATAAGGGGGGCGCTCTAGTAATTCAAGCCCTGAATCACGAATTTTTTGCATGGCAACATGAGATTTATGTTCAGGGGCGTTTTCCTGCAAAAACAAATCACCTTTGGATAGCTTTCCGCGTCTTTTCTCTTCAATTGTTTCCCGTAGAGTGGTCAGTAATGTCGAATAGTAATTTCCAGTTATTGTTCGACCCTCATCCAAAAAATCAATCATGATTACTCCATGACAATTCCAAAAAACTGAAGCAAGAACTTTTCCAGCAGATTTTTGTACATGAAACTTCTCAGGTCTTGGAGAACCAAAGTGTCGCCATTCCACTGATTGTTGCTTTGTTTCTGGATCGTAGAAATTTACGCAAGTCTCATCCATAGTAACAATTCGGCTTAAGAAGTCTACATCGTTTTCAAATCGAGCACAGATCGACAGCGATGCTTCTACCCTTGCACGCTTTTGGTCAACATTCAAACATTTGGGGATCCATTCTGCAACAATTTGTCTCATGTCCAAATTGACGTGAACTATATGATGAACGCGTTCGAATGGAATGCTTCAGATATCCGTTTTAGCCCAATTCGACGGTCTGATAAAATCGGTCATCGGTCTATATGCGACGGAATGTAGTTCAAGCTTAGACCAGCATTGAAAATGAGAGTATTGAATTTCATTCACACATCTGGTAACTATATGAGTACTTCACCTGTAATTCGATCGTAACCCGGAGCTTCCTTCGAGCTTAGATAATATTTTATTTGTTCTTAAGAGGTAATACGCCTACGCAAATGAAAGTTGAGTGTACAGACCCCACACCATCTTTTACTGCGACTGTGACATCCAGCGATCTCATCGAAAAGTTTTCCAAATGGTACTGATCGCAGAGTCAGATTTTTTGCGTCGATTCATAACTGTAGATGAAACCCGGATCCACCACTACACTCCTGAAGTGAAATTAGAAACAAGATTTCAAAGGGCGAATCTACTTCTAAAATCGCTAAGACTGTTTCCTTGACAGAAGAAGTGATGGCAATCGTTTTTTTTTTGGTAGTTATTGGATTTTGTTAACGGACCATCTTTAAAACTGTAAAATAATAAGAGGATAATAATAAGCAATTTTCCTATTTATCATCCTCTATTTCGTACCAAAATGGATGCTAACCTTTTGTGGTGTCGAGCAAGGCCTCTTGCTCTTATCTACATTCTAGCTCGAGAATCATCTGGTGTTGAAGGTCTTCCAAGGAAGATACATATGACTTGGAATGGCTCCCCGTTCTTGTAGCTCTATCTGAGAAGGTTATCGTTCGACGAAGTGAACCAGACTGTCTCAGGATCGATTCGGTCAAGTATTTATGCTATTTCGAAGCTCTGGCCTCTTGAGAGAGCCAACCAATGGCAAGACACAACACACCTTTCCACACTTTGCTTATCGTAATGTCTAAAATTCAAAAATTGCATTTTGAATTGGTTAACCACCCAGCCTATTCACCAGATGTGGCCTAAAGCGACATTTTCCTGTTTCCTGGCCTAAATATGGTTAGTTTCTTTGTTAGGTTGAAAGCTTCTTAGACAATCCTCAACAATCCTCATAGTGACATATAGTGCGTAGTGCGTATATATATATATATATATATATATATATATATATATATATATATATATATATATGTATGTATGTATATATATATATATATATATATATATATATATATATATATATATATATATAATTTATGAGGTTAATTGATATGGTATCTTTTCTTTTTTTCCTGAATGTTTATTCAACTCTCCTACAACATCATTTCATTACTAATACAACAGGAAATATTTTCTGTCAGTTTATGAATATACTTTCGTTGGCATTTTTGGAATTGAACATAATGAACATGCACAATCCTGACGGGCGTTTCGATAACCAATTTATCGAATACAGATACTGAAGGTAAAGTGAAACCTGTTAATTTATCTTACTTATCTTATACTAAATGTTTCTAGTAACCTAACATTTTTTCGAAAAAATAATTATAATAATAATCTTCACATTCATTCCTTAACTGCTAAACTTAGATCGCGCTATAGGAATAGGCCTTTTGTTTCTATTTGAACTGATCTCAGATTTAAAAATTTTAATACTTTCAAAAGCAACTATCAATGCTTCAAAAATTCATTGTTTGATACATTTTTTAACAATTTTACATTATTTATATTTATTTCATGGTTATGGCTCGTAGCGTGATCGGCAATAACCAATTTTTCGGTCCATTCATATTTTTAATGAGCTCTGTGCTCTTTATGCAGTATAATAACGGATCTCTTAGTCTGTCCGACATACTTCTCGTCACAATTATTAAAACTAATTTTATATACACCATCCTGCTCCAAATTTAGTATTTTATCTTTAGGTTTACCCAATAATTGTTTTAATGTATAGTTAGATGTCACATAGAGATTTCTTGAGCCTATGACGGGTAATTATTCTATCTACAATTCTATCATAACTGTTGAGTACAACTACATCTTAAATAACAATCCTTTCCTTATTGTATTTGTCGATGTTGAGTGAAAAGTGAATCTAACGATGTACCAGGAAATGGAGACTGGCCATCTTATGTTGCATATAATGGAAAGAATCAACTGAAATGTACCTGCATGTAGCGGTGTTTTTCCTGAATACATCAAATTCTAGCTTATTACTATTCACAATTACTAAGGTATCTGGAAATGGTAACTGTCCATTATATAAGTGATCTTCATTGATGGAAATTTGGAATTGAATTTTAAAACGAAATCTTCTACTTTGGCCTTTTTAGTATTGCAAAAATATCATCCGCCTACCTGTACCTTACCAATTTATGAGTTAGTTTATTGTAAAGTTCTCATGCTTCTATTTCAAGGATACTTTATCTACTGTACAGATATTTGATTTGTAGATCCAACCATTTCCTTATTGCAAACTCAGGAACACTATTTGAAACTGTATTATTGTTTACGTCAACTAAAATTTGGAAAAACAATCAACCTACGGCATGATTTAAGAAACCAAATATCAGCACTTAGCAATCTGATTTTGATATGTACCTATCCTGCTCCGTTGACCGTTGAGTCATCAGAACTATGTTGAAATTTTTGAAACCGTTGGTGATATTCGTACTGAACACAATGTTCACACTACCACTACACCAACCCTTAAAATTACAATGTCTAGCAAGGGTTATGATAAGAGGATTGTAAATAGTTGAAATCACCGTTTCCGAAATCAAAATGAAAAACAAGAGAAATTTGCTCTGGTACCTTTCAATCTTATTCGTACTAAAGGGATTGGAGAAAATTTTTGACAGAGTTGATTTTAAGTTGGTTTATAAATACATTGAAACTATTGTTGGGTAATCCTAAAGATAAAATACCATATTGGAAAAGAGTGGTAGTTATGAAACTAGCTGTAATGATTGTGATGGGAAGTATATCGGACAGACTAAGAGATCAGTTAATGTCTGGTTTAAAGAGCATATAGCCCATTTAAAATATGGACATATCGAAATATCGAGTATTGTCGATCACGCTTCCAGCCATAATCTTGAAATAAATAGGTATAGATAATGTAAAATTGTTAAAACATGTATGCATATTATGTTGGATGCATTTGAAAGCCTTGAAGTTGTTAAATATAAGAATTATTTAAATAGGGACTAATCCTTATAATTCACTCTATAGTTTAAAAGTTAATGAATAAACGTAAAATAGTGTGTTCAGTTTCTCGCATATATTTGAAAAATGGTATGTACGTATGTATGGATTTATTGTGTCCCCCTTTCTTGCTGCGATACTGGAGAACACAGTGTTTACAACTGATCCATCAATCCCATTTCTATTAAAAAGTTTGGAATTGCTTTAGTTGCGAGAGATTTTCGACTTCTATTTCATACGCTTCCATTTGTAGTGCTCTGGAGTTCCTTGGTGTTTCACACTTTGAGATAATGTGGATAGAGGTTTCGTCTTCTGTGCAAAAAAATTTGCACGCCGAATTATCTGCTAGAACTAGCGTATTCAGGTGTTTGTTGGCGACAGCGCCAGGATATAACCTGTGTTAGTATTTGTAGATTGTTTTTACTTAGGTTGATACATTCAGTAGATCTATTCGGGTTATAGTTTCCCAGAAGAGTCTTTGACTGTCTCAGCCCTTGTAGGTTATGAAAAATAGTATAGTAGGTATTTACTTCTACACAGCTCATATTCACATTGAGGGAATAACGAAAAAAAAAAAGAAAAAGTGTTTGGTTCTAGCAAGGATCTGAACATTTTTGAGAATAAAAAGTGTCTTAAGATCTCCTATAAAAAGTGTCTTAAGATCTCCTTTATCTAAATTATCTTTTTTATTTCTTCACTAACCAATTCGTTATGATTCCTGTTTTCTGTTTACACTGATAATCCCTATATTACGCTCCTTATTTTATTTGTAGAAATATTGGTGCATTTCTTAAACGTCTGACAACATCGCTTATTGCTTGCATTATTTTAAATAAACTAACAGAAGATTGGCCGGCAGTGTTCTCGCACCGTAAGATACCCATACATTTAAAAAAATTTCTAGGTCGGAATACTTCAAGCATAGTGCAGTGCGTAGGGAAGTGTATATAAAGTCATTAATTAATATGACTTATTTACAAATTATATTAAGGTAAGTGGAGTAAATAGAAATGAAATAGCAATATCCGATTTTATATATCTTGTTTACATTTTGAAGATTTTTGAAAGTTTTTTTGAAGAATACTATATTTTAAATAACATAAAATTACAGGAAATTATTTTTCTACCAAAATTGATGATAAGATTGTTAATATGTTAATTTGAGTAAGCGAAAAAATATTTGAGTGTTTTTATAATAACCAAGCGATTAGGAATGTTTGAAATGCACATACATGGACAGTTAGTGGTATTTGAATATCTCAGAACAATCAATTCATGTTACATATATATTTCAAAAATGTAGTTCAAAATATAGTACAATTGATAAGTATTGGAGAGTTTCACTTAAGTTTTGAGATAGACAAACAAAAACAAATATTTATAATAGGATACAGCTATTATTTTTCAAAATATTCTTTATTAAGATCAATCTACTTTTGCATGTGTCGAATTCCATTCCGATTTAGGTACCTTCAAAATATGTGATTAAAACGCATTAACCGAAATTTGACATTTTGACAATTCAAAAACTTTTTTATTTGATATGATGTGCGAGAGCTCGCATTGTCGTGGTGGCAAATGATTTTTCTTCTCCCTTGAAATGGGAGTTACATATTACCGCCTTGTTTAAAAATTTAAGTTCCTCCTGTTTTGCACTGAGATCAGAATCCAAAGAGCTGAATTTATTCACCTCCTTAATAGTTTATTATGCTCTTATTGAGTCGCATCTCCGATATAACCTTCCCTTCTGAGGTACGCGTACGTGTGGACCCACTCAATTCGAGCTATTCAAAGTACAAAAGAGAGCTGTTCGATAATTACCAGGACTAAAGAGCAGGGCTCACTGCCCGGACTTCTTTAAATGATTAAAAATTCTTCCTTACTTATTCATTTTCGAATCCGTTTGCCTAATTCGTAAGCATGCTTCTCCAATTTCAGAAAGATCGTTGAACGGCTATCCACTTAGGAACGCGGAGCACGACCTTTACCTAACTAATTCATGTTCAGACTTTTTGAGGGCTCAATATTTTACAATGCAAAAAAATGCAGAATTACTTGCCAATTGAAATCAAATCGATATCATCTTTTCCCGTATTATGCAATAATTTGATGGCATATTTACTGGAAAGTGCCTTCTACTTTGTAAACGACTAATAATAATATTTAAGTCCGGACATGCTGCATATTGGTTTAATTTTGCTATGGACTTTTATATTACCTATAATTTCGTTACTTATTGTGGTTTTCTTGAATATTGAAATATTTTATTTGTATATTTTTATGTTTGTTTCTTAATTTTCACAATCTTTTGACTCCAAATTGTAACAATTTTTTGACAATAAAGCATTTCTCTCAATTAGTTTCCCTTACTTTTTGAACACTTCTGGCACATAAATACTGGTGTGCCAAAAGAATTGATCTTTCTACGTTGGTATGAAGAATAGGTGGAGATATGTCCAGTTATTCCGAAAAGTCAGGTGACCATATGCAAAATTATTTGACCAAGATGAATGTTTCAAGTATCTGTAGACAACTCAAAAAGAACTCGTATGACAACACGTTCTGAGTACGTTTACCATTAAAAATGTTAAACTATATGTCAGATCTGATATATTCACATCAGAGTTTCCGTATCTCACAACTTAAGTAGCAACACTCTTATAACATTTTATACATTTTGTAAGGCTTAAATGATTTTAAATCGTATCCGTAATTATTGTTATTTCTTCATCTATCAGAAAAATTTTCGCATAATTTCAGTACTTGCTTCTTAGGGAAATAAAGTGTCGAGAATTTTGATCCAAAGACTTTCAATTTGCTGAAATCTTAACCTCTGTAAAAGAAGTATCTAAGAAAGCTTTTGTCAAAGATTGATGGCACGATGCAGCTAGGGGTTAACTGTCCAAGAATGTTTCAATTGAACGTAATAATAATAAGAATGATTTAAATATCTACAGTGTAAGAAATGAAAAATGGAATTAGTCAGCTAGATTATAGGTGAATAAATTTTTTTATTGTTAGAAGCTGATGGTGGTGAATTAGATATATTCTATCATAATTATAATTGAGCATATTAAATAATACAACAATTTAATTTCACAATACAGAAAGCATAAGCGGTTATATTGCAGTTTTGCAGGTGTCTCTTGATAACGGTGTAGACATAAGCCTTTAAGCTTCGAGAAACACGCTGTGGTTTTTCGAAATTTTCTTTTCTTCCATTGACTTTCTTCATATTTCTTCTGTTTTCTCTTGAGTTTTTTCAGTAACTGTATTCTGTATTTTACTAGGCAGAAAATAAGAATACAGTTGGAAATTTTGCTATGATTGTTCCAAGGATACTTTTGTTATTCGAGTTGCCCTGAATTTCAATAGTTGGTTCGAAATTTGGTCAATTCTCGGAATATCTGGTGTTTGGTGATTTCTAGAAGGGGTTGTCGAGATTGTTCGAATTTTAGGTAATATAAACGATTTTCCGCGGATGATTGTGGAACTTTGTTTACGTATTTTTTTCCATAGGTTCATATTTCGCAGGAATCAAGAATTTTGATTAAAATTGGAGATGTGACTGAAATATATTGCTTGCTTCGACATTTTGAAAATATTTGTTATTTCCTTTTTCATAACTTTACAGTAATTAATTCTTGTACATTGACTTCTATGTGTAGGATCTTGTCCTTTGAGAAACTGTATGGTGCAGTTGTCTTGAGACATCGGATTTTGTCAGCGTTTCAAGAAAAGGGTATTCTTATTCTTCTTTTCTACAATGATTATCATCGTTCTTGTGTGTATCAATCAATAATAGGTTAATATACAAAGTGAGTTTGATGTATGGAACGCATAAATTATCTCGGAAACGGCTACATTATCTACATTGTTGTCACATCTTTCGTTTTTCCGGAAAAATAATGAACTTTGTCATTTCAAATAGATCACCCTATATATTTTGTGTTTTTAGAATTCCTCAAAAAATACTGATTTTTTTCATGTAAAATTTTCTATACCTTAATTATAATTTCGGCTACATTTACAGAATCCCCACCAAAGTTACAATTAATTTGAACATTTAGATGACTACGATTGAATAAACACATTTATTTTGAATATTCTCTAATAATTTATTTGCTTATACAACTCTCGTAAATTATATATTAAACTTCGAATTTGGATTTTTAAAAACAAAAATTACAATTACAATATATGTTTATTAAGCAACGTTAGAACAAAGAATGAATTATTAAAAGAAATACAGTTTTTATTATCTTCTCCTCCCCTCTAAGATGAGAACATAACGGAGTGGTGTTCGATTTTGGACTCCTCTGGGTATTCTTCTATTGAATTTTCATTCTTTTTTTGATTTTTGCAGTATTTTTGCAGAGTTTTCTTGATTTTCTTCTTAAAAATCCATCCCAATATTAATAAAATTAGGGCTACTAAAGATAAGCTACCAGAAATTTTGGGAGAGAGGTTGGATATTGGAATTTTTAGTGGCATAAGTTGATTCGTCATTCTGCTTATTTCGTGTATATTTTCTAAATTGATTTTTTCCATTTTGGGTGTTTCGTATTTTGCAATCATATCGTATTTTTCCGTAAAAGGTTTGGGAAGAAGTAGTGGTTTTCCTCTTTGTATTTTGACATCGTTGAAGAATTTTTTTGGGTTGATTTCTATTTGACATGACTTTGGTATTGGTGTAGGTTTTTTTACTTCTAGGTATTTGTCTGTGACGCATTTGGAAAAAACTTTTTCCGTTTTCACTGGGATAATAATTATCTCGTCTTGTGCGATTTGTTCAGTAAGTGATTCTTCTAATTTTGAATTTATTTTTAGTCGATTGGTTTTCGGGGAGCTACAGGGTGCAATGGTCGCCAGGAGAGTGGTCTTCAATGCAGAAATATACATTTCCTAGTAGTGGACAGATTTCTTCTATAAATTGGTGATTCAAGTTGTTTCGTGCCAGATAGGAATATTTTAGGGAGAATATTTGCTTGTTTTGAATTATGGGAAAGAGGTGATATAATTTAAGGACTTCAGCTTAAATACTCGTGTGATTCGGTGATTGATTTTTGCACGCTGATTCGAAATTTTTCGAGAGAATTTGCAAATTTTTCTTGATTTTTTGATAAGATGCGAATTGTTGTTTTATTACGTATATGAGGTTGTAAATTATCAAGTTTCGTACGTGTAATTTTGACGAGAAATTCTGTTCTCAACAACATGTATTGAGATAAGGCAAGATATGAGATTTCATTAGTTGCATTTCTCACTTCTAAATTATTTTTTATAATGAAAAAATGTTTTCCAATGTTAAACAATTGCTTAATAATAGGTTCTAAATTTAAATAATGCATAAAGGTATGTTTACTATATATGAGACGTGCGTCTCCTAATTGTATCGATAATAAAGGTAATTTTTTGTCTGAGCTAATATTTTCAATTTTCCGACTTTTGTTTTTTTTTCTTGTTTTTGTACGAATATAGGCTACTTTTTCGTTTTTATAGTCAGGGTCTTCGGTGCGCTTTTCGTTTCTAACATTAATAATCTTTTCTTTTATGGTTTTATTAGTCTCTGTTATATTTTCGTAGTCTTGTGGTTTCTTGTTTGTGAGCTTGTACATAGTCTGAAATGTGATCGCTAAGTTCAAAATTATTTATATCATTCAAGTGCCCTTTTACTACCTCGAATGGTATATAATTGGTGACACTATATGAATTGATTTGTTATACCCAAGTGTGGCCCGTTTTATCAATTGATCTGATGTGAGACTTCGATTTTGTTCGCTTAAACATCGTACATGTTCAATAAGTGTGGAATGAAACCTCTCCACGGGGCTATTTGAATTGCTGTTTCAAGCAATTGTGAAGTGAAGTTTAATTTTGTAAAGTTCGCAAAAGTTTTCAAGATCTTTATTTTTAAATTCCGTACCCAAATCTGCTGTTATTTTTATGGCAATCCATGGTGTGTTATAAAATTAAATAAGCATTCTACTATAGATATTCCGTTTACGACTGATAGAGGGTAGGCTTGGCCGTATCGAGAAAATGTATCTATTACGGTTAAGTAAGTGTTTCCTGAAATTTGAAAACAATCAATATGAATATGTTGAAAAGGACGTGAAGTAGTTGATGTTAGGTTGAATTTTACTACTGGTGGGTTTCGATCGTATTTGTTTTTTTTTGACAAATTTCGCAATTATTCACGTATTCTACAATGTCATCTGACATTTTTGGCCAATAAAATCGTTTACCAAGTGCTATTTTCATTTCGTTTATACCGCGGTGGTAAGTTTTCGTTTCATGATAAAATTTGAATTTCTCTACTTGTGCTTCTTTAGTTTGTAAATCTTCTAAAACGGTGTTACTTTGTATAATTTTGAAAGCAGAATTTTTGAAGTACGATTGCATCGTAGTCGTGAAGATTCTAGGTAAATCGCGGTGTTTGAAATAAATAGCGTATCTTTTGTTTGGGGCGGTGTGTTCTTTTACAAAATTTATTATTTGGATGGAAGAAATGTTTGAAGGTATTGTAACATATAATCTAGTATTGCCGAAAATTTTGGCAGTTTTACATTTGATCGATTCTATTTCTCCAGTTGTTATGAATATTTGGTTCTTATATGAGTTTAATACTCTTTCAGTAATTGGAATAGAAAAAATAGGATTCTCTGTTGACGTATGTTGAGTTTCAATGTCAGATTCCGAGTTTGAATCTTGAGGTCTGTCTGATTCTTTTTGTATGTCTCGAACTTCATTTGTTTCTTGATTTACGGTGTTAGTGGATCCTATATTATTCAGTATTTCCTCGAGGTCAGGACTAGAGAGTGGAGGAATTTCATCAGGATTTTGTAAGAAGTTTTCTATTATTTCACCCGCATCTTCTACGTTATTTATTATTGATTCATTATACATAACATTCAATTCTATGCATGGATTTCTATTTAAGGCATCTGCGAGTTCGACGATCCTTTTTTATATTTGATGACGTAATCGTACTCTTCCCATTTCAATCTCCATCTAACTAGCATAAAATTTAGTTTTTTCATAGAAAAGAGCCATTGCAGTGGCTTGTTGTCTGAATATATTGTGAATTTCCGACCGAAAAGGTATGGGCGAAAGTATTTGCAGCTCCATACTATTGCTAGGAGTTCTTTCTGAATCGTTGAATAGTTTGTTTCGGCTAGATTGAGAGTCCTTGATGCATAGCATATAGGGTGGTTATTTTGTGAAAGAACTGCGCCTATTGCGTAGTTGGAACTATCTGTTGTTACTTCAAATTCTTTCTCGAAATCCGGATAAATTAAAACTGGTTCAGACGTTAAAATATTTTTACATGTTTCAATACAATCTATAAATTCTTTTGTGTGTATTACTTTTTCGTTTTTGTTTAGTCATTTAGTCATAGGCTTTGTGATTTTAGCAAAATTTTTATTAATTTACGGTAGTAGCCTAATAATCCTAGAAAAGATCTTATTTCTTTTTGTGTTTTTGGTAATGGAAAGTTCTTAATAGCTGAGATTTTTTTTGGGTTGGGTTTTATCCCGTCTGTTGTAACTATATGACCTAGAAATTCTACCTCTTTTCGTAAGAATTCAGATTTGTCTAATTGAATTTTAAGTTTCGCTTCACGTAGTGTAGAAAAAACAAGTTTTAAATTTTGAAGATGTTCTTGAAGTCCGGTATTGAATATTATTATGTCGTCCTTATAGACCATACACACTTTATTTTGGAGATCTTTTAAAATTTTGTCCATAACACGTTGAAATGTGGATGGCGAGTTTCCTAACCCAAACCGCATTCTAAGAAACTCATAATGGCCGTTATCGACAGTAGAAATTCCAAGTATGGAATTTTGGTCCATTTGGATTTGATGAAAACCAGCCCAAAGGTCAATAGTTGAAAAATAGTTTGATCTTCCCAGCTTATCGAGAATCGAATTAATATTTGTTATCGGATATCGATCTGGGATCGTTTTTTTATTGAGTTTTTGATAATCGATGATTAGACGATATTTTTGTTTCCCTTTTGTTTCTTTTTTATTGACTATCCAAATAGGGGATGACCATGGTGAAGTTGAGGGCCGTATTATGCCTTTATCCAGCATTTCATCTATCTGGTTATTTATTTCCTGTTTATGAATATAGGGATATCTGTACGATTTACAATGTATAGGAATTTCGTCGGTCGTTCTAATTTCGTGTTTTGTTCTTGTCGTGAAAGATAATTTATTACCTGGTTTGAAGAAGATGTCTGAAAATTTTCGAATAAGCTTTAAGATTTCAGTTTTTTCTTCCGCGTTCATATGGTTTGTTCTAATTAATTGTGATATATCGATATTTTTTTTTGATTTGTATCCTATATTTGAAATTCCGTTAATTATTTCATCAATATCGCTCATGAAAATAATTTAAAATTAATGTTCATAATAAGCAATTTATTCGCAATGAACAAAATTTAACTATCTTTACCAAAATCCTTATACAGAGGGGTTTGGAAAGGTAAAAAGGAAAAGGCACTTACAGATTGTTTGTCGATTCAAGCGCTCTGCTTTCCCGGTCCTTTTTCTTGATTCCCTTTTGCCACAACTTCGAAAGTTTATAAGTTCGTAATATGCACTTAAGGTGTAGAAACTCCAAGGTCCCGAATTTGTAAGTTTCAAATTTCGTCGGCGAAGTTGTTTTTTGGTAATCCCAGTATGGCGATGCTATCGTGCAGGATATTAGCCACGACGCCGATTGCTGACATAATAACTGGGACTATTTTCACATTTTCGCTGTGCCACATCTGTTTAATCTCAATTGTGAGATCTGCGTATTTGGCTGGTATTTCTCCTGGTGTTTGTTGAGAATGTTATTAGTGTTCGGTATAGCTACATCAACAAAAAGGACTGAATTGACTCTTCTATCAACCACCACGATACTAGGTCTGTTATTCGTCACCTGTCTATAGGTGATAATGGACCTATCGTAGTAGAGTCTAAAATTGTCATTTTCGAGCACCTTCTGCGGCTGGTAGTTGTAATACGGTGTATACGTATTGAGAACACCGAACTTGTTCGCCAGTTTCTGGTGGATGATGTTGCACACTTTGTTATGCCGGTGTAGATAGTCGGTTTTAGCTAACACACTACAAGCAGATGTTATATGTTGAATGGTATCTGATGTTTGTTGGCACTTTCTGCATTTGTCAGATTGAGTGTTCGGATCCTTAATAATATTTTTCTTGTAGTTATTTGTGTTAATAACTTGATCCTAGATAGCCATCATGAAGCCTTCGGTCTCTGGAAAGAGATTACCTCTGTTTGAAGCTTCTTTGTCACCATGCGGCTGGTTAAGGTCGTAATGATGTCTACTGTGTAATGCCTTTTCTGAATTTCTATGAAAGAATTCACATAGTTTCATTACTTGATTCTTACGCTGGTACCCCAAAGAACGGATGCTGTTGCTGTCTACTCTTCTAATCGGAAAACATGTTCGAATCCGCACTTAAGCCGCTTAAACAGTAAAATACTATTCGCGCGGACCCTACTGACTGGACACTTTCATATTTCTTATTAGAAAGAACATTTTTATAAACAATTCGATTATATTTATGAAGTAAAACTACAACGGTTGAAGTGAAGCAAAATAATGAATTAAAACAATAGAGAATTTTATAATACGGTTATAATAAGCATATTTTGATTATGTTGCAGATTTGCATGTGTCACTGTGTAGACATAATTACGGAATAGTTGACGTATTAGCTCTTAAAAGTGAAATTCAACACAGAACTTTGTTTTTCAGAGCGTGAGGCTATAATCGTCTCAATTATAAAACATAGAAAATTTATAATTAATCTTCTAATACTTGCAGTGCAATTGGTAACTGCTTTTTTATATTAAACATGTATTTTAATTAATCATATTCTACACTTTTGGAACTAACAAGGTACATGAATTGATAAATAGGATGTCCTATAAGTAATGTCGGTTTTCATATGTAAAAATTTCTATGCCATAATTTGATAAAACTAGTTTCTAATAGAGTACTTGAATTGTTCTCAAGTATTTATTTTTTGTTCATTTCATAAGTTCTTGATATGAAATAATGTCAGAAAGTAAAATATTTAATTAAAAGTGAAAAAATAATAGGTTTAATAAAAACATTGAGCAGTTGTCTGCTTGATGATCACGAGGTTATCGTTGCCGGCAACGTAGCGTGTGCTGTTATAATATTTATTAGTTACGTATGAATAAACCTTTTATATGTTAATTTCTTACATTTTTACATAACACGTTAGAAATTAAAAGCATAATAAACTTCATTTCTTTGAAATATCAAAAGTTAAATTTGAATCTTACATTAAAATGATCCTAGCAACAAAAATACTTATATCTCTCCAGATAGTGGAAACGACTAATATTTTAAACCAATTTTATTGTATGTTCGAATTTCTTCATCGGTATCATGAAAAAATTATTAGGTCTACATTCTGGCACAAAAAACGATTCATATACCATTTTTCAGATCAATCAAAGTTTAATAATAACGCTTATTTCAGAATAATTGAGAAAATAACTGTATACCGAAATGTTTAAACTACCTACAAAATTTTTGAAATTTAAATATTTTTTCTTTATAAATATTGATTGAAGGATTAAAAAGAAATGTCATAAAAGTTGTATACAAACTCTCCAAAACTATTTTTTTCTCAAGCCATGCAAGTACCCTATTCTATGAAGAATATAATTTGTTAATTGACGACGAAATACGTTTTTTATAATAAATAGTTTAAAGTAAGATAATAATGAATTTCGTGTATTGCTAATAATACATCATTATGCATATATTATTTTATATTTTTAATTCACTTGTTATATAAACCACGCACAAAAATTATCACTGGTACTTTAGGACATTTTTAATACCAAATTTTTTTGAAAGCAGAAATCATTTTTGTCTTGGGATTGCAATGAGATCGAGAACTTTTTAAGCAAATTATATTATTGTATATTGAAAATTTAAATTTATTTTGTCAATAATGGATGTGCTTCAAAGTTTAACAAGACATGTGACGAATGGAGAAGCCGCTAGAATCATCGCGCTCATACAAGATGGCCGCAGTCAAAGATACGTCGCCGGGGTAATTGGAGTTCAACAAAGCACCATATCCAGAGTTGCTATTCGCTACTCAGAAACAGGGCAGCTAACCGGAAGACCCGGACAAGGCCGTGGAAGGGTCACTTCGGTAGTAGATGATCGTTATTTGAGGTTAACGGCGTTATGAATTAGGCATACCACCGCTCGAAGGCTGCAAACAGATCTGTTGGCTGCTCGTAATGTCCAAATAAGCCTAAAAACAATTCGAAATACGCTAAGAGAAGCAGGTATACGAGCAAGAGTGCCAGCTAGAGGTCCACGTCTTACCAGAGAACATCGAGTAGTAAGATTGGAATTTGCTCGAGAACACGCGAATTGGAATATTCAAGATTGTACCAATATTTTATTCACGGATGAATCAGAATTTTGTCTTTATTCATCAGATAGGCGTATATCAGTATATAGGCGACGTGGTAAACGGCACGATCAGGTTAATTTTTTTCAAACTGAAAGCTTTGGTGGTGGCTCTATCATGGGTTGAGGAGGCATTTCTTTCGATGGTCGCACGGAGTTAGTACCGTAAATGATGGAAGACTAAATGCTGACAGGTACATAACCAATATCCTAGAACCCCATGTAGTGCCCTATATGCCTCATATCGGTGCCTCTGTGCTAATGCACTATAATTTCACTCGTCCACACGCTGCTAGAGTAGTTCGGCAGTACTAAGAAGAGGTTGAGATACCCACCCGGAATTGGCCTGCACGTAGCTCGAACCTTAACCCAATAGAGCATATGTGGGACCATCTAGGATGGCAAGTTCTGCAACATCCGGTACCAATAAGAACAGTAGATGATCTTCAAAATGTTATTCTTAACTTTTGGAAAACATGCTGCAAGGATACGTCCAGAACCTGTTTAAAAGCCTTCCAAGACGAATGGAAGCTGTAATTAGAGCGATGGGCGGCAACACACGCTATTAGAAATTCATTGGCTGGTTTTAGTTTAAGCGCCGTTAATTTTTTTGTATATATGTTTTGTACAATTTTTTTTGATATTTTCTGTGTTTTGGTAAATGAAACTTTTTGTCCTCCCTAGATTAAACTGATATAAAATAAATGTTGCCGAAGGCGTATCTATCGGGGTTTTAATTCGTAATAATAATAAAATTCGAAAAACAGGCAACACATTTAAAATATTTAAAAAATAATGTGATAATTTTTGTGGGGTGTATAGTTACAACTCGATAAAAAATATATTTTCTGTCCAAAAAGACCGAATAATTTTAAAATAATCAAAGTCTCGATTAAATCTGGCTTGCTTGAACGCCACGTTAAATATATATAGTCTTTTATTATTTAAAAGACATTATAATATAGATGATAATACAACAGCCAATTTAAAATTATTTATAGGTTATGCTTTAGTAACTAAATCTGACAATACATAAGAAAACTATGAAATATAATATATAATGCATAATAATAATTACCTTGCTTTCACTCCTTTGACCGAAGCCAAAGTAAAATATTGATTAGATGCAAAATATGCAGAAAGTATCTATTTTCGGTAGATTGTATGATTGTGCTTTCACAAAACCACTTTCAGTCATCTTCGTAAAATTATGAATGTCACAATAATAATCAGATAAACAGAATATACTCGTATCTTCCATAGACAACCAAGACTCTGTTTTGAAAACGATAAATACAGGACTTGGCATTTGAAGTCACGACCAAAGATAATGCATTTATCAAATTTTAATTTCACTCACTTATTTTGCACTTTTTAATGATCTTTTTATACAATTAAAGATAAATATGGTGAAATAATGATGTTATGATAATATTGGAACTATAATATTTCTCAGAAAAAATAATTGATAACACATGTATATTCCCTATTAAAGGGGAAGACACAGCTATTGAGAAAACCGCATAGTGTTGGTTTAATAGTTTTATTAGTGAAGATTTGACCTTCTAAAATTACCATATATCTCTATCTAAAATAATAAAATAGCCACACGAATTTACCGAGATTCAAGCGAAATATCGAGTGGAGGTGTGTAGATAGTTCCTTGCTCTAAAGAAAGATAATCGTTGTATTAGACCCATTTTTACTTGCAATGAAAAATTGGTTCATCCAAATAACTCGAACATGGAAAATCGCCACTAAGAACGTGTTGTTGTGAGTCTGGTGGAATTATGAAGGTTAAGTGTGCTCAGAAATCCACCAAAATCCGAAATTTGGAAAGGTTGTACTAAGTGAAAGAGACTTTGCTGAAAAACAAAAAAGAATATGCCAGGCCGGAAACTTTTCAGACATCCCTCGTATTTTCAAACAAGTGCATTGAGTCGCCGAATCGATGAAATGGCCAACGCAATCACCTGATCTATAGCTTATTATGGAAAAAAATGTGGAGAGTATTATTGTTTTAATGGAACATAACATTACGGTTTGCAAAAACAGGTGAGGAGAAAAATACATGCAAGAAGTTTCCCTAGAAACTACAATAAATGAAATATTACATATAGAACAAGCAATCTAAAATTAAAAAACTGGAAAGAAGCTATCAAGGACGAGAAAAAAAAATCAATTAAAAGGCTTACTAATGAATTTACAAAGTTTATAAATGAATCAATACACATGTTAGAGAAAATGAGAAGGATGACAATATCATTCCATTAGAAAGAAAACAACTCATTAGTGCACCTAATTTATCAGTTCCAGTTTGTATTACTTCTAACGAGTCTATATATAAAATATCAATTTTTTTGATTTACAATGCTGCAATTACTAATAAAACACCTGTTTAGAAACTAAATATATATAATGACAGGGATGCATTCGATGTAATTGATGGACTGACAGCGTATTATCAATATTTGGCTTGAGTTTTGTAAGAAATAACCGCAAATCTCCCCGTTCTGTGATATTCAATCTGCCCCTTTTGTGCTAAGCTCGAGTAGCTCCTCTTGTAATATCACATTTTCCACTTCGGTTTCATCAAATAATGGTGGTATTTCCATTGACAGAATTGGGATTTTAAAATCATCATCAAATCAAACGTTCAGCGTATGTCTAAATATCTTCATCAAAGCATTCTTCCTGCAACAAAAAGGTGAAAAATTGTGCCGACCAACATTTTTATCCATAAATTTCAATTTAACAAGAAAAACTTAAATTACACTATTTGTTTTATTAAATTGAGGCTGCTCACATCTGTCAAATACGTGATGTCTGCTTCAAACTTGATCAGATGTTTTCCTAAATCAAGATCTTCACTTTCCAGAAAAATTGAAACTGAGTCAAAAAGTAAATAAAATCTTCATAAACATGCACCATTTGACGACTAGCGTACTTCAGTATGTATTACTTCTTATTTGGTGGACTACATCAATCACAAATTGAAGCGATTGGTGCAATATATCACTCAAATTATTTTTAAATGTTGGTGGTGCATAACACAATAAATTTCAGTTACCTCTGGTATAATTCTGTTAAGATGGTTTATGAAGCCACGATATCGCCCGACGACGGAAGGAGCTTTATCTGTTGCCACAGAAATAACGTTTGTGAAAGGAATAGATTTTCCTTAAAAAAATCACTGAGGATATTAAATATTGATAGTATCTTTTCATGAATTTCTTCGCACAAAACAAAATTAAATAATTATCTCCATATGAGTCGCGAAATAAAATCGAAGAACTTGGAGGTATTGAGCTTTTACCACATCCAGCATTTACTCCGGACCTTGCACCTCCAGATTACTAACATGTCATTGGCACCATTCTATTCGAGAAATTCAAAAAAACTTTAAAATGTATTCGAAATCGTCCTCTACCTATCTACATACAAGTGTAAAGTGAATTTGTGGTGAAATTATTATCTTTTTAACTTTGTTTTTTTATTATAGTGCTCACAAAAAGTTCCAGTTGTCTTAATTAACCTTTTGTTTCTAGAAAATTTTGTATATTAGTTTCCGTGAAAATTCGTATTTTCTATTTTATTGAGGAACAGAACGAATAAAAAATTGAATCGAATTTCTCGAATGGAGTGGGAGATCGATAACAAATTAATTTTTTTGGAAAACTCGAATATTAGAATAAGTGAACAAAGAAATATTCAAAATATTTGAAGAAAAACGTAACAACCCGAATGGCATGTTATACTATTTATTTAGATCTATGAGGAAAGGAGATGTTGAAAACGCAGCGCGACAATTCCATCTAAGCGGCACCTTTCAAAGAATTTAGAATATCTTAAAGTTACTTTTTAGCTTATCTTGTATACGGATGTTCGTTTATGATTAGTTAGGAACCTAGAAAATATTCGCCATCTTACTACAAAAAGAATACATGGTAGCGATTTCAATATATATAGTCACATCTTTTCAAATACCCTGTATAATTTGGTAAAATTGAATATCGCGCGTACAAGTATTGTAGAAATCTGATTGAGAAGAAATATTTTTAAAACGTATTTTTGTTTTATTACGCAGTTATCAGCTATATTTTCAGAATAGCATGACATTGCTTACAATTTGCTGGTTTTTTTTGGAAAATTCACATATTAATATTCACAGAAATACTTTTGATGGCAATATACAGCTAATTTATTTTGTTTACAGTGTTATTGAGTACTGGTGGTCCGGTTTGAAAAACATCACCTTCAATGTTACAACTAGGGTAGTGGAAATACTTGTAATCGTCTTATTAGCAGTTTATTACTTCGCAGAAAGCTTTATCTTGACATTTACTCCGTCGTTTCTACGATCATCGAAGGATATATCTGGAAAGGTGATTCTGGTCACTGGTGGAGCTGGAGGAGTAGGAAGGGAATTGGTTATAAGGTTAGCTAGAAATAAAGCTCAAGTCATAGTTTGGGATAATAATGAGAAAGGTAATGCAATTTTCGTACGAAGTTATTAAATTTATTGAAATTAGAGATCTTGGAGGCCAACAATTGGGTCCACCCCGACCAATCCACTTTTCTCTAAAATGTCTGTAATTTCTTGCCGCTGCAGCAAAATGAATAGATGACCCATCGTGTTGAAATTACATGTGTTGTCTAATATTTAACGGCACAATCTCCAACAATTTAATTTGTGCTATTATTATTTTTATTTTCTTTACCAATTTTGTTACTATTGTGATATTTTTGTAATGTAATGTAATTTTTGTAAAAGTGACAACTAACCCTTCCAACATCCAACTGGTTAAATTTTTCCAAAGTTTGTTTATGTCAAAATATTACTTTAATAAGGAGCATATTGGGCATCAAATTTGAAAAAAAAAATTTAAAGGCATTCTTGATTTATGGCGAACTTTTATTTTGATTTAAAATTTTGAACACCCCATATCTCAGCAACTAGGCCTCGTAAATGTTTGTATTCCTATATCAAAATGCAAAATTAATCATTTATTGAGATCTCTCTGTAGTAGAGCGTTGTCGGTCGAATATATAAACACCCTGTATAATCATTTTATAATGTAAATAATGATAAATTCGATATTCCAAGCATTTAAAATGTGAATGATGAATTAGAGTGCGGGTAAAATATGTAATACAAATATATTTCAATTATCTACAAATTGAATTCATTACTCTTATTAATTGATTAAAAATACAAATAATCTATAAACACCATAAAAAATTCTTGATTGAATTGAATATTTATATAGCCTACCGATTGCTCGTGACAATACCTATAGCAAATTGAGAAGTGAAATGTCGTTCTCAGTTTTAAAGAGAATGAAAAATGTACATTAGATGAGCGATGGTCGTCATTAACAAGGCTAGGCATTGAAAATGAGTTGTTACAGAATATGAATGTATGGGGAGATGAACTTTTTCAACAACAAAATCGAGAAAGAAGTTTAATAATTAAAAATTTTATATATTTTATAAAATGAGATTTGAATTTATTTTTACTTATAATTAATAATTGATGTATAACTAATATATTACATTCAAAAGAGTTCGTGCTGATTTTGATTTCCTTGAGTGGACCCGGGTTGATTTTAGCCTCAGGTCCCACTACTTCTTAATCCAGCACCGTCTCGTGACCGCGCTTTGATACAGTTGCAGCGAAAGGCACATGATCTAATAATTTATTGCTCAATTAGTGCTGCAAAAAGAAAAAATGATTTTTTTTTCGGTTGTTAAGTATAGTTTAATGCTGACATAATGACGGGATATGTCATAGTGCTGAAAGATAACTACAAAATCGATATTGGTGAAATTTAAAAAGTAACCAGTTAGTCTCTTTTATTGCAGCCTGTTAGCCGAAAAACTTTTTGAACAAATAATCGTTTATAAAACTGTAAATTTTTCATATTTTAACAAACTACTTTCTTATTTGCTTTATGTAAAAATTAAAGTACATCTATAAAAGAGAGAAACTAATTTTATAACCGTTATGTGTGAGATGTATTTTGCTTCGAGCAACGCTGTGTTTCGCTGATCGATTAGTTATAAAAGAAACGCTCGTACGAGGGTTAGTTACTACTTAGGTTTACTTTATATGTACTGTACTTTATCATTCAAAGACGCGACAATCATTTTACATAGATTCAAAGAAATCAACGATAGTTCTGTGTTCAAAGATATATTAAGATCATGTACATTGTACCGAAAAGTAATGCAAAGATGCAAAGACACAAAAAATTTCACATAAAACGACAAAATGGACGATGTTTTGACCAGCTGCAAAATCTTAAATGTTTTCTGAACACTAACAAAGAGAACGTCGATTTCAAGAAGCTGTTAAAACATAAGAAATGGGTAGCCCATTTAAAATCGATGATTAGTCAAGATTTCTAATAGTCGTGTGTACGTTGAGACAAATGAAAACAAATATTTATAATTGGATATGGCTTTGTTGTTTTTTCAATTATTCTTCATTGAGATCAATACACTTTTGCAAACGTTTGATTCAATTGTCGAAGTATTTTTTCCATTCAGATTGAGGTACCTACAAAACATGTGATTTGAACGCATCAACCACTTTTTCAGACGTAGAAAACGTTGATATTGCAATTTATTTTTGATCTGCGGGAATAAGAAGAAAAAATTGGGTGCTAAACAAGGATTGTACGGCGTATGACATATTAATTCGATGTTTTGACTGTTAAAAAATGTTTTTGTGGCTCGCATTGTCGTGGTGGAAAATGATTCGTCTTCTACGATTGGTTTCTCTGATTTTTTCGAACACTTCTGGCAAATAAAAGACAGGTATTCCGAAAAAACAGGTTTCGGGTTCATATGCATAGATCCATGATTCGCCGCCTGTCATAATCGTCTTTTGAAGCACCGCGATAGAATTTTTTCAATATTTCTTTGCACAAGTTTTTTTTGAGCGATTGTCAAATTATGCAGTCTCCAACGCGAATTTCTTTGATAGCCTAATTTCCATACAATATTGAATGTATGGCGAACTAATGTGGAACTAATGCTAAAGTATGCCTCAATATCATGGTATTTCACATGACGATCTTGTAATATCAGTTTACGCACAGCATCGATGATTTATGGCACAACAGCTAATTTAAGAGGATGTTCATGAAATTCATCAAATAGCGACGAAGTGCGACCAAAATTGAATTCGGAAAACCAGCGAAAAACGGTAGATGGAGATAATGCTTTATCACCAAAAGTCGGAGAGAATTAATCGGCACACTGCTGTTGGTTTAATCCACGTCGAATGTAATAGAAAACCATCGCAAGTAGATTCTCGCAATTTAATTCCATTTGTAGACCAAGATGAATGTTTCGAATATCTAAATACGTTCACCATTAAAATTGTCAAACTTTATAATGGATATCTCAGATTTATTATATTCACATCAGTGTTGCCATATCTTAAAACTTCACTAGCAGTCCTCGTATATGCTGATTGGTATTCCAAATTATTTTGACAAAAAACTTTTATACCGTAATTTCAACATTTTCACTTGAATTTCTGATCCTTTTCTCAATTAAGACCTATTAATCAGGATAGAAAACAATTTTTTATTAATATGAAATGGAAAAAATTATGAATGGTTCTATTTACCAACGCTTAAAACGTTAGTTGTGCATAAAAGTAACCAATTCTGAAAATGAAAAGGTCATTTATTACAAGTGTATAAAGCTAAAAAAATTGGTTGTAACGAAAATACATGGACACAAATATGAAATTGCGTATTCAATTAATGGTACATGAAAACACGCAACATAATACTGAAATGTCATAGATAAGTGAAACGTATGGATTCTTCCATAAGGAATAGGATAATCTATGTGCAGTAACTCCACACAATCTAATTTTGTGACGTCAAACAAGCTTGTAGATATCCTATAAAAACTTCCATCTTGTTGATATTGACACGAACAATGGTCATATTTTCCACTCGAGATTTGTTATGGGATATTCATTTGAATCATTTGATGATTCTCTATAATCGATTTGCTTTTTATATGTTTTTGTATTTGGGCATTTTCTAAAATAGAGTAATATGTAGTGCTGTTTCTAATAGAGGATGTTTGAGAATATGAACATGTAAAATGGTATATCTAAATCCGCTATTTTATGTGACTTTTTGCGTCACTCCTTAACATTAGGAAACGTTACATTCTTCATAATCTTCATAAATCAGTTATGACAAGTAGTTATGTGAAAACTTCAATTAACTGTTTAAGTTCCGAAGAATTTATTAATTAGTGTAAAAAATGACAATTATTTCCTTATTTAAATTGACAATTGACTCATTAGTTTAATTCAATAGTATTTGAAGAATTATAATCTTTGGAAACAATATTACTAAAGACATTGTTATTTAAAGTAAGTCCAATTTCTCTTTAACTTCTTGTCTAACGTTAATTTCACTTGAAGTTATGAAATCTACATGTACTCGTATGTCTGGTGCTTGGATCAGAATGTTTTCTGAAATTTTTATTTTATTTTCTAATGAGCTTTCAGCATAGCCTTCGGCTAAACTGATAGATTTCCGTGTTGCTTTATTTTCAGAACGTCCGCTTCTGAGTCTACCAGGAGAGACGCTGACGAGCATCTAAAATAATGTCCTGTATATCCTTCAACATTAGGTAGACCCAGCTACTCAGCAATCTTTGCTAGTAATTCTCCAATCGTATTTATGCCAAATTTTTCATTATAATACGGCACAAAAAATCTGTCGTGCTTTACCGCAGGAGATCTAATATTCCTATACTTTTTGAGGAGGTCAACAAGATTGACACCAGTAATATTTTCAGCAGTGACCACTAATTCGCGTATATAATTTTTATCAACATCACTTGAATATTGCTTTTTATTCTTTATTTGGATAAGAATGATTTGATGGAAGTTAATTTTCATTTTGATACAATTTGAAGTGCAGGGAATTTATAACTTACAGTATTTTTGTGTTGAAACTTTTTTGCTCAATATACAGACAATTAACTTATTTTCATCACCCTACAAACTAATAAAATTTTTATGAAAAATAGTTGAACTTGTTTAAGATTAAACGTGGAGCTCGTGAGTGTGCATTTTCATCTGGATATATCTACTTCCACAGTATTTTTGAAATTTTCTAATTGTTCGTAGGTCTTGGATGTGAATTAACTCGTGATCCTGATCTAGCATCTAATGCTACCGCCTCTGAAAAAACTGTGATAAGATATATATATTCAAAATATTTAAATACCGTTTCCAATAAAAAAATCCACGAACTTTCATTTTTTAAGTGATTCTGTTTTTTTGGTAATTTGAATATGAAAACGATATTAGTAAGAATATATCATTAAACTACTTTAATACTGTAAAGTAAAATAGGACAAAAACAAACTGGTTTTAAACTCGATTATATATTCACATCACGAGTTTTTCTATTAGATTTTTTCACTATTTAGCGTGCTGATAAAATCCCCATCACAGTTATCAATCTGTACTTATATTTCAATAGGTCAGTTTTTCTTACTGAAATAAGAAATAAAACGGTCATTTCGCTATCACAGGAAAATTTCTTTCTCAATATCGCATTTCATCTTCTCATGTTTATCAATAAAATCACAGATTTCTTTGGATTTTCTAGTACCTCAAATTATTAATTGTTAACATGTACTTAGATTGAAAATATTAAAATACGTAGACTTCTCATTAGTTTCCTGGAATTTTTATGTCCCACTTCCCAAGATGGTGGTTGTGCTTCTTCGAGGTACCAAGCCTATTGATAAACTGGACAGGACATTCGCAGAGTAGATACACTCATGTCTGAATGGTTTGCTCACAGAGTCAGCAGTTGATGGATTGTCTTACGTCTGGAGTATTTCGACTTTATCTGATTCTTTAGCCTTTAGCCTTCCTTAGTGTTAGCCATATTCATTTGGCTACGCATTTGGTCCATTAGCTTCATACTGTTTTCTAGCTGGCTGAATTATCTGGTTTCAATGTTTTCGCCTGAACTAGCCTGAGAGTGCCCGTAATTGCCTCTTTTTTCACTATAGAGTGAAGTGGCGGCGGGCTCATTAACGCCTCTAAGGCTAATGGCTGAACATTTTTCCCGTGATACCAAACAGATAAGCCTCTAAACTTTGTTCAATTTTTTGTCTGAGCTGTTATTATTTCAGTTTACGATTACCAACAAGCGATGCTTATTTGATCATGAGACTAATGACTGTTTGGTATACCCAGTGTGTAGGCTTAAATCCCCATCATGTTTACGAGCTTGCGATAAGTTCATATAGCCGCTGTGGCTGCGGAGATAACCTTGTCTAGATTATTGTTTCAAATTTCAATTAAGTGTATTACTCAGGATGCCTTCTAGATATTAAGTTTCATTGAGGGTATGTGCGTGTTTTGGTGTTTTTCTTATCTTTTTATTTGGAACTAATATTGTTTCTCCTGGGATGATTGGGATCTGCTCTTCATTACATTAATTGTGCTTAGGGGCGTATGCATTCTGGTAGGGATTATATATCAATGCTAGCCCCTTACTACCACTACTGGTGAAATCAGCGCTGTTCATCTAGTCATAATTAACTTATTATTATGACAAATGGATACGAACATCCATCTATTGTTGATTATTTTTTAATTTAGTGGTTTATTGATGATCAGTGGAACACCGTAATATAATTAATAAAAAAATTATATGTCAAATCAGTATTTCTTAGGTGCTTATATTTTTATTATTTACAGTTACAGATTTGGTTCCAATACACAATTTGTTGTTATGCTTATTTTTTTCTATTCAATCTCACATTCTTTAATGTATCTCTAACAGTTTTTGATGTAAAGCCCGATTGAAACATTCCTGATACTCAATGAAACATATAAATACCGTTTCATCTCTGTATGGTCATAAAAAAACTCGAATGCCTTAAAAAGATCGTTGAACCACGGTTATATGTGAAATTCCATTTAGCTGATATCGAGTGTATAACTGCCAATAGGTAGGCTTGCATTCTCGAAATAAATTTATTCTGGCATATATTTAAAATTTCATTTGAAAGAAAATTATTGGAAACTAGATCAAAAATCACTATTTTGAGAATTTCTAAGAAATGTAAAAACATGTGAAAAAAACATACCAACACAAAATATGTCGATTCGTCGCGACCCACTTTAGACGTATTTGTAACGAAAACTAGAAATTATGGCGGTATATTTAAAAATTTACAAAAAGGCGAAACATTTTAATTTTCATACTTCTTTTCTATCACATCTACGGGTAATTAATAATCCCAGAGACTTAACTTATAATATTCATTATTATATCAATATACTAAAATTATATATAAAACCTGAGCTGTGGGATCGAAAAAGACTTATGTTGATCTTCCCAAGATTTCTTAGAAAAAATAATTTCATGAGGTTGATGGAGATGGCAAAGAATAAGGTAACCTACAAGATGAAGGCAATCGAAAATAAATAAGATATGAGCGATTTAACTTAAAAAACTCAATCTATATTCATAATCAAAGATATGCTTGGATGTGAACCAATAATAATAATAAAACAGTGAAATTCAATAACTTTGGAGTGATATCTGTTAAAGAATCCCGACTCTATTGTCTGCGGAAACTGCGGTTTATCATTATGAATGATTGGCGGTCCCGCTGATGATATTTTTAAGTCCTGTCATCATGACTTTTATTTTGATTTCATGTATTCGAGTTCGCTTGTAATTTGAATTTATTTTTTCAAGTAATTAAAACTCTACAAAACCATAAATTGTGTTGGTCTCAGTTTGATTAGGTTAGAACATGAAAATCACATCTTGTTATGGGTGCCAGCACTACCAACTGTGTTGTATTGTGTTCTGAGATCTAAGCAGCCTAGATGTGATCCCTGAAGTGCCGATTTTCGCCTGCGTGTGTTCGAAATCGTCCAGCTCTAAAATGGATTGCGTAAAAGTTATCAAACTATTGAAAGGTGCCAAAGAGTGGCCGACGCGGAAGGATCGTGTTATGGACGTGTTGGAGTTATATGATGCGATTGGATTCGTTGAAGGTACCAAGAAGAATCCTAAGTTTTCATCTGAAACGCTAAGTAAGGCTAAAAAGGCAGAACATCAAGTCTGGAACTCAAGCTAAGATAATAATTTCTCAGGTTCACCTCTTTTTGATTTGAGTAGCTAGAATATAAGAATCGTAGCCTTTGTCTATGAACAGGTTTCAATGGTTTCCTTTGATTCCTTACAGAAATTGGTTCTTTTTTGCATAGTGAAACGATCTTTTGGGACCAGTTAAAATATCATTTATATTGTTTCATACTTAAGACCGTATTTCGTGTTTCTAATTTCTATTCATTTCCCACTTTTTATGACCACTACTTGATGGTTTATGGGTACTCATAACAAGATGAGAATCTTCCAAACGTGCTTAAGATCTATTCTCACGTAGCAACGGAAATAAGAGCCGAAACACCAACAACAAAAATAAGATTGATGGCAACTAAAATGGAAACGCTTGGAACAAATGAGGGAGTGAGTCTTAGAAATAAAAAGATAAGACAGGATATTAGATAAGAACTACGAATTCTGTATATGTTGAGATGGTGTTGGAGATATCTTGTTGAAAAAATGCCATAAAACAGTTGGGCAAAATGGGTAGAATACAAGAAACCAAGCTCACTAAGACCACTTAGCAAACCACCAAAAAAGTGGTGTAAGAGCTAGAGCTCAGCATCGAATGAAGAGCTCAGGAGAAAGCTAGATATTCAGAATTGAACAGGAACGTCTCCTATTGACTAAAAGGAAGTAATTTGCAGAGCATAATTATTGTTCTAGTCAAATGTTAGTATTTATTGATACTTGTTCGTTAAATCTATATTTTCGGATGTTCTGCAGCTACTATTTAGCGATTTAACGATGTGAGTACCTAAACGTTTGGTTGAGTTGTTTACACAAGTCTTCCGAAAGTGCTATTGAATAACTTGCGATAAAGTAAAATCGGGTTCAAGGCCCGTTGATGAAGAAGAAAACCATAATTTAATAGCTAATTCTCATACTACTAGAACTTTTAAGTACTTACGAGATTATTTTTCTCGAAAAACACATTTAAAAATCACAAATGTTTATAACTTTTATATAAATTGCCAAATAACATCTTTGAGCTTATTTCTTAGACTTTGTTCTCTAAATCAAGCAAATATCTCGATTTCTATTACAAATACGACCAAAGTAATTCAATTTTGGGCTAGATTTTATCTATTTTTTACATCCCAATGAAATTTATCATTTTCAACTGTAAATTCTCCGAAGTTGTGAAAATATCAATTTATATTGAAACATGCACCTTTTAGATGGCAATTTTACTTAACCTATCGAACTCATTTTGTGCCTGCGAGATATTTATCTGCTTTCATAACAAATAAATCTACTGTTATGCAAATTGTTGGTCTACTCATTTCCCATGGAAGCCTCTGGTTTAAAATTACTTAGGACTAATAATTACCATTTATATCCACTATATGTAATTTTCAACATTCTAAAATTATAATAAGATGTTTCTGCACACTGGAACGTTTTGAGGTCATCGGTTATGTAGTTCATGCTGTTCTAACTGAATATACATGGTGTTTCTAAATTCATGCGACAATATACAGGAGGTGATTGTTTGTATGATATTAAGATGGGTCTTTCCCTTTCAGTGAAGCTAGAAACTTGAAATTTTGTAATTTTCTTGCACTCATAAACGACTAATCGTGGGTATTTTTTGAATATTCCTGTTACATTGTAAGAGGTGGAATTAGCAACCCTTACTTTATTTCACATCAAAACTTTTTCTAGCTGTAACTTAAAATCAATCTTTTATTTGAAAATATTTCTTATTGTTGAATTCTTTTCCCAAAACCAATAGTTATAGAATTATATAATAGTAGGCTGTTGTCATTTTGAAAATGCATGTACCGTGTTTATTCAAATGATAGCTGGCTGACGTCAAACACTTTTGTTGAGTTACCAATCGAAGTAACTTGCAAGTTTGTAGATTGTTATTTTCACAGCAATTCTTCTGTGAGGAGAGTTTTAGAAGAGTAGCAGTTACATCTTTACCATTTCCAACGGGTTCAAGTTCTTTTACCTAGAGATTTTCATCAATGATTTAGATTTTGTGAATGATTATCACAAGAAATGCGACAAAATCATTTTCCACACATTTTCCAAAAAATTTTCACAATAATCACGTATGGACAGCCGTGAGTTCCCATAAGATTATAGAGCATCACTTTCAAAATGTTTTTTCAGTGAACGCGAGGATTCATAAGAGATAACTTAATTGGGACGCACTTTCTGCCTCAATCATCAAATTCTTACACTAGTTTTTTCCAAAATGATCTCTCTGATTGACTTGAAGACATTGCACTCAATATTAGACAAAACATGTGGTTCATTCACGATGGTACTCCAGAAAACTTCAGTCGGTCTGCTAGGCAACATTCAGCATTGGTGTTCTCGATCTCCAGAGTTAAATCCTTGTGAGTTAACTTGTGGGGTTACCTTAATCATAATTCTACATGACATCCATAGTTAATTTCATCGATTTAAATAATCGTATTTCAATAGCCAGTGACTCCATAAGAAATACATCTCAAAGTTTTGAACGTGAAAGGCATTTATTACGAATCGTTTTACATTCAACATCTATTGGTTTTGGTTTTGAAATATTTTAAAATGAAGCAAGTATTGTGAGAAAAAGTTTTGATATGAAATAAAGTAGAGGTTGCTAATTTCATCCCCGTGTATAATGTGACAGAAACATAGAAAAAACATGTAGTTACTCCTTTCGGAGTGAATAAAAATGACTATATTTCAAGTTTCTAGCTTCATCTAGCTTCAAGATCCATCTTAATTCCATACAAGCAATTACCTCCTGATTTTTGTCGCATGAATTTAGAAACACCCTGTATGATTCTTTGATATTCCAAAAGGTATAAATAACTACGTAAGAGGTGGTCATAAGCTATACCACTGACCTTAATAACCAGTAATACTTCTGTGAAATTCGATAATTTATAGAAAGTACATATTTAGTTGCAAAGCGAAATTATTGCTTGTTGTAACTTGATTATTGTTGCAAAAAATGTATGGAACTGCAACACTTTATTTCTATGTATACAGTGTACGGTATTTGTGTTAGAAAGTTTATTTACTCAGTTGTCTTTAGAGTTAAAAAATTATTGAATTGAAAATTGAAAACACAAAAAAATATACGATACACATCCTATGTAATTGTCAAACTTTTATTAACTGAATGACTGAAATCCTGGCATTTGACCTAGTAGTACATCCCTGCGAATCTAACGGCATTCGCCAATATTCGTGAGCATCCACGGACAAGGGCGAGGAGACTTAGTATTAGTGTTGTCGTTGCTACAATATAACATTTTACAATATATGGTACATAAAAAAATATCTATTGTGTCAAAAACTCTTCCCAATCTCTGTTATCAACTATATTTTTGTTTCAAACATCTTTGTTGCTTCTTTTCCATTCGATATAAACATCCCTACGATTTCAGCTGTATTTGATCTATACTCTTCAGTTCCTTTCGTTTCTGCTTCGTTGATTTCCTGTTTACATCCTCTCTATTTTGTTACTAATTTCCTAGTTAATTGTTCAATTCCTATTTCTTCTACTTTAGTTTTATTTGTTCTTATTTTTTTACCGGATTATTTCAATAAATCATTCCAAATTACTTGGTTGAGTTGCAGGTTGCAAATTGTTGTCCGTATGCACCACATCATCAAGTTTATGTGTCCTACTAGTAATTTTCTATATCTAGTATAATCCTTTTCTCTCACTATCTTTTGGGAGCCTGTCAAATGATTTTTATTTACCTATATAGGTTAATGGTAGTCTGCGAGTCCAGTAAAAGACCACTTTCGGGACGTATTACGTGCAATATTTTTTTTAAAACGGGCATTGTTGTACCATAAAATTCATATTATTCAATTCACATTTTTATAATAAAAATTAATTTTAACAATTTTTTTAATAATTGTTAATTTTTAGCTTACAAACAAAAACATTATTTTTGAATAGTTATATTAAACGTACAATTATTAGCATTACTCATCTGTAAGCACGGTATTTCAAAATTATTCGTTGAAGCGAGATTTCTTGAATTGCTTATATTATAATAAGTTTCTGAGACAATTTCTATGTTTGAGTTACCTGCGTTTTGAATTTTGTTAGCTATATCAATCTTATTCTGACCTGAATCCTCATTGTAGCCTTCGGCAACTTGAGATGAACTCCAACCACCACGTCGTTTTAAGTTTATGATGTCAGCACATTCGTTAGCTTGCAAAGTATCCGAACTACGCCTAAAGCAATGCCCTGTCTATCCCTTTGGGTTTGGCAATTTCAAAAATGTAGCTATTTTGGAGGGAGCATTACCTACAGTATGCCTACAGGTTGTTTATTACATTTTCCTTTATTGTAATTAATAAAGAGACGTCGATGAGGAACGTTAGTTGGGCGTAGTGCTATATACTTCCTATACAAATTTGGCTCTTTTTCCCCATTAATAATAAATGATCTTGATTTGTTTGTTTTGGTGTTTGAAATTTCAACCAAGTATAGTTTGTTTGTGTTCTATGTCGTCAATTAATATATTAGTGATTTTTTCCCGTCCACATGCACCTGTATAACCATATATATATACCACATATATAACCATAATCAACAACACTTTGGTCATTAGATATTGTTCGTCTGAAGCTTCTACTAAAAACTTATCTACATCCTCTTTATTAAGTACTCTAGACTTCTTTAATTTATACCCTACGAATTTTTTCTTCATGAACGCTGTTAATTTAAAATATTTGCTTATGTCGATATTTCTTCCGGTACGTAGCATGGCCTTCAGCATGGAATATAAACACCACAACAAAGAAGATTTCAGCGTTTCTGATATTTCTGCCAAATATGCCAATAAAACATCCTCACAAATGCTTATTACCTTCTTATCCAGGCACAACTTTTAAAAAATTTGGTATGTTTGTTCATATTGTGTCCGCGACTCCGACGGTAATAAATCAAACGTTGCTTTGGTGGCCGTCTAAAAGCTTTTACCGGACTATCATAATAATTTTCTGGCAAGGTCCGACAAAATGAGATTTTCTGAAAATTAACCGGAAAGTACTAATTTCTAGCCCGTTTTAAAAAAAATATATATTTTTACTGCATATATTTCATTTGTCATTTGTTCTATGACAAATATATCATGTTGTGCAAGCTTTCTGGTGCCTATGTATAGAGGATGTCTGATACATAATGTCCGGTTTGCAATGTTAACATTGCTTATTAAATAAACATACAGAAAGAAAGCCTTAATACGTTCAGCAAGCTCTTCAAGACCTTGGTAAAACCATTTGTTGGAAAGAAATAGTTGCATTGCATTTTCAACATCTCCTTTGCATAAAAATTTTGCCATGGATTTTAATAAATAGTAATTTGACGGTGCAAAGTCCAGAGAGTGCCACCTAGTTTTCAGATCTTATTTTTCGTAAATTCCGCAATATGTGGTTTAACTTTGTCTTCTAAAGATACCAATCTTTAGAACATATAAGGGAGTCTGATAATAGACGAGAGCTGATATTAGGTTAGTTTTCTACTGCTTTCCTTGCAACCTTAATATTCCATAGGGTGGACGACCTAAGCGCAGACGATCTTCAAGCATCAAATCTCCACTATTAAAACTATTAAACCAACGATGCGTCCTTTGTTCATTAACTGTATGTTTCTCTTCAATTTCACATATTTTCCTTGCTGCCACTGTAGCTTTGAACTTTGTTTTCATAAATATAATAAAAATACACATAAATTTCAAATTTATCGCAATCATACTATTTATTATAAACGAAGAAAGAATGATTAAAAAGACGTGAAGTAATTGTACTTTTCATAAAATTAGAGACCACTGTTAACAAACTACGATATGGTTGAATTGAGGTATAGGAATTTTCACATATGGAATTCGAAATTACCTATGAGACACCCTCTTTATTTCCGAAAACTACTCTCGCATTTAGCAAAAATTTTTACTGTTGTATGACGAGTGCTACTCAAGTTTTCAAACAGACAAATAGAAACAAATATCCATAATTGAATATAGCTTTATTGATTTTCAAAATATTTTCCATTAAGATTAATAGAAGAACTTTTGTTTACGTTTCAACCAATTGTCGAAGCATTTTGTCCATTTCCAATGAGGTTGGTACCTACCAAAATATATGATTCAAAAAAATCAACCACTTCTTCGGGTGTATAACGTTGATATCGCAATTTATTTTTGATATGCGCAAATAAGAAGAAATTATTGGTTGTCAAACAAGGACTGTATGACGGATGACGCATCAATTCGACTATTTAAAAACGTTTTTGCTGGAACTGATGCATAAGAGCTCGTATTTTCCTGGTGGAGAATGATTCGTCTCCTGCGATTGGTTTCCCTGATTTTTTTTAGCACTTCTGGCAAACAAATGCTGGTGTTTCATTCAGAATTAACCGTTCTACCTTGCTCTAATAGAACGTGGCGAAATGTCCAGTTGTTCATCAACTTCTTTTGAAGCACTGTGATTGAAGTTTCTTAGCATTTATTTGCATCAATTAAAAAGAGATTTTTTAGAGCTGTTATCAAATTATGTTGTATCCAACGCGAAAATCTTTTTAACAGTAAAATTTTCATGCGATATTGAATGTATTCGAGTGGAACTAATACCCAAGTATGTCCAATCTCACGGTATATCACATGATGATCTAGCCCTATTAGTTTACGATATTTTCTAGCACAACAACCGATTTTGGAAGATCTTCACGAAATATATCCTGTAACGAAGTGCGACTACGATTGGATTCGGCGAAACTTTTAGTTCAATTTTTATCAAGATGAATATTTCAAATATCTGTAAACAACTCAAATAACAGTTGTATGATAAAACGTTCTGAGTAAATTAACTATTGAAAATGTCAAATTTTATGATGGCATTGTCAGTTTTGACATATTCACATCAGTGTTGCCATGTCTTATAACTTAAATAACAACTCTCGTTGTTACTTAATGCTGCTCATTCAATTTAAATCTTTTATATTGTGTTTTTATAATGAATATATGAACAGGAAGTGTATTTTATTAGCCCGCTGCTAAAAAATAGCATTGACATTGAATAGTAAAGAGAATAATCGATATTTGAAAGCATACGCTCATGAAGTGACTCTATTTTTTGCTTAAATCAGCTGTAAAATATAAAATTATTGGTATTTAATCAAGAAATTATAACATCTTATATTTATAAACCCTTCCCATATAGGAGCAGTATGTAGAAAATGTTTCCACAAGCCACTTCCGCATAGTACTGAAGATATTGAATAAGCCATTCCCAATAAGGTTCATATCAGTTTAAGAGTTAAATTCATTGGTCCTTTTAAGTTTCTTAAGAGTTCGTTTATAAACCTCAATACTCAAGCCGTTAAATATGAATAATCGTTTAAGTGAACTGCAAGATTCAAGGTGTAATGCTGTTCAGCTTTTTATTTTATGATATTGATAACATATTTGTTACAGGATTGAAGATGTTGAAGGATTTTTGTAAAGAGAGAAATTTTCATATCACAACATACGACATTGATATTACGGAAAAGGAATTGGTTTACAAGTACGCGAATATTATCAAACAAGAATTTGGACCAGTCGATATATTGATAAACAATGCAGGTATCGTTTGCGGACAGACGTTACTAGATATTCCTGATCATATGATTGAAAAAACGTTCAAAGTTAACATAATTTCACATTATTGGGTAAGATATCCATAAATTTACAAATCGAAATTTACTTCAAGATAGGTGTTTCTGATATTGAAAAATTGTGTCAAAGTTACGGAAGAGAAATATTATTTGTAGTCAGTTTATTAATATTTTATTAAGTTAGTAAGTTTTATTTTATCAGTAAGAACTGATTTAGTTTTAAGACAAATGTTCCTGATCAACAGCTAGGCATGGTTTCTGATGGTGTACGGTTTCTTCGCCTATCACATTCCGCTGCCTCAAGAGTCACATCTTGTCTCACCCTCGTCAAACATCTACCTAGCGTATGCAATCTTCGCCCAATTTCAGCTGTACGAAATCTTTGCGAACCAGACAACTGGAA
Source organism: Diorhabda carinulata (assembly GCF_026250575.1). Lineage (NCBI taxonomy): Eukaryota > Metazoa > Arthropoda > Insecta > Coleoptera > Chrysomelidae > Diorhabda > Diorhabda carinulata. The sequence goes on along the minus strand of NC_079464.1, from coordinate 9,062,961 downwards.
ACAGCCTCTTTTTAATAACTCGATATTTTTTTGGTTGATTTTGGCCATTTTCTATAACTTTTTTTTTATTTTTTTAGACAGTAAAAGCGTTCTTACCAGATATGATTAAGCAAAAAAGTGGACATATCGTAACGGTAGGAAGTCTGACAGGATTTCTAGGAACATATAAATGTACAGACTACAGCGCAACTAAATTTGCTACTATAGGATTCCATGAAAGTCTAATGTATGAACTTAAGGTAAATTTAGCTTTTAATATTAGATTTAAAAATATAATCTATTGTTCATAGTTTATGTTATGATTCTTGATATTTTTTTTTTCATTGAAAATAGTTGCTACTATAGTATATTCATGCCGCTATTATACTTGACCTACCATCCTTTTTTCATAATTCCATACTTATAAAACTTCTATGGTGGTTAAGAACTAACGACAAATCGTAAAGACCTGAACATATTATAATCAGATGGCAATTACAACATCTCAACTAAGATCAGTCAATTTTTCTATTGGTCATCAAATCAACTGATAACTTTGTTGTTCTTTTTTACTAAATCATGTTGTTCTGTTGGACTTAGTAGTGTTTTCATTTCTTTCTCCATTGTTTTTATCAAGTTCTTAGGTGTTTTTATCTGTTTATATTATTATCAGTGCATTTTGCCCATCCAGAAATAGAATGGGACGGAATACGGAAATCCATTCGATATCGATCATTCTATTTAATCTTCTCGATCTATTGAGTACAGTTACAGTATCGAAAACGATAATGTTTTTATCTTTGTTATCGTTTTTATTTGTACTGGTGTATTAGAAAAAGCTTCGAAATGAAAAAATCAGTAAACTTCTTTTTCTTTAACCGAATTTTATATTTCAGACAGATGGACATCACAAAATAAAAACCACTATAATATGTCCATATTTTATCAACACTGGTATGTTTGAAGGCTGCAAACCCAGAAACTTTCCTATGCTAGAACCCAAAGATGTTGCAAAAAGGATAATTACAGCGATAAAGAGAGAAGAAACTTTAGTTACGATGCCAGCTTGTGGAAGATTCTTGTTGCCAGCTAAGAAGTACGTATAATTTCTTTGAAGAGCGAATACAATTAATCATATTCTCATTTTTTAGTTACCTTCCAGCAAAACTGACGTGGGCGATTATAATAAAGATTATGAAACTTCCCCAATCTATGATGGGTTTGCGGTCTTTTAACGAAGTAGAAGCGGCTTAAATTATTTTTTTACTAAACGAAAAGTTGACTCGTAGTTTTTAAACGTTTTATATTAGTTGAAATTTTAAGCTTTAACTTAAATAAAACAGATTATATAGTCTAGTTTCTGATCAGTATTTTGGTTTTTTTTTATTGATTTTCTCCAATTGATGGTATTATATGTCTTGTTATTTTTTTCAATACTCTAGCCGGGAAACTAAAAGTCTGATTTCACAAAGAACAATATTTTTAAATGATAATTTTTAATATTTTTTGTCCTCGTTTCCTCTATTCCAAAGAAAATTGCGTAAAAAATTCAGATTTGTCTCGCACACAAATTTTGAGACTCCAAATTGTTGTATATGACATGTATGAAATTAAATAGTTATATTTCGTGAAATTTAGATAATCAATGTCGATTTTCTTGAAAATTAGTAGGAAGGTAATATTTATAACCTTTTTCAAAATCTACCTTATGCCGAAGGGTGATTTGCCCTGGTGGTAGAAAGATCGATGGATTGACTAATTGAGAGCAAATTTCACTCTACAAAGTTTTTTTCTAAAGTTGATACTTTTAGATTTATCTACGATTGAAACTGCTCAAATGAAATTTCTGGAGAAAACTGATTATATTTTTTTCAAAGCACATGGAAAAACTTTTAAAATGAGCGCTGTCAAAAGTCTTTTGCATAAGAGTTGACTGAATTGAAACAAAAATAAGGTTTGTTCCTTTTTCTTCTTTGAAAAAAATGTAATATTTATTCCCTCCCCATCACCACCCCAATTGAAATTAATATTAATACACTTGCAATTAACTTTATGTATTATTGATATGATCCAAGTGATTTGACTGGATTTGAATGCTCATTTTAGAAAAAATAAAGATTAAATTGAGCATTGCATTTCCATAATCTTGAAAAAAAAAAGATTTTTCTTAAATAAACGGAAAACTATTCATGAGAAAACTTTTCAAATATTAATTGTAGTGTTTTTTTCTTTCCACAAATTTATATCTACTCGTATGTATCATAAAAATTGGAGGAGTTTGCATTCGCGTACCCAATGTGGATTGTGAAACCCCTTTGAGCTCCACCCTTTTGGAAACCGAAGGTTTTAATTGATAGGACGTTGAAGAAAGTACTAGTACTTCAAATTCCTCACAACATGCTCTCTCAAAAAAGTTTCTAGCTTGAAAATAGTGCGAGTTATTGTCGAAAAACCAACTGCTTTTTTTTAAATTTCGGAGCACGAATATTGGAGCATTAGAAAAAGAGAAACGTGGAGCTTACAATTGAGCAACAGCTGGCACGAACGAGAAGAGGAAGTATATATTAGTGATGATGAAATATAATTATTCAAGATTGTTTTTTATATTATTTTCTAAATTAAGAATTTTATGAATTTCTAAAATAGTTTTATTTTTTTTTATTTCTGTAAAAAAAATTTTGCAGTTTGTTCTTAGTAGCTGTGCAAGGGAGCTAGTTCACCAATTCAGCCAGTGCAGTGCAATCTGGAAACGGTGGCACTACATCTTCGTCATCGGACGAACGTAAAATATCAATAAGTACTAAATCGTACATCAAATAACCTCAAATATAACAATCAACAAATGCTCCATTGCTATCTGCACTACTCTGCACTATATCGTTCTTTATATCCGATCGAACTAATTCTACACACTCATGAATTGGCCTGCACTGGTCCAATTCAGTACAGTTCCAGTACAGCTACTAAGAACAAACCTATAATGTTATCAGCAATCGAAAATCTTCATTTGAGTCCAAACCGATTCTCTTCTATTTACTTCCACTGGATTGTTATCTATAACAATTTCTCCTACATTTTTTTTTTGGTGACAGCATCGTTGTTTGTTCGAGTATTATCAAATGGTTTTATTTTGGGTTGATATGTTTTATCTAATTTGGAACTACATTAAACTTTTCTTCAAATCAGAGCTACTGATTCTTCCTCAATAACCATTTCTTCACTCAATGAAACTGTTTCATTATCTACCTCATTCACTTGTACCGATGATGAATTTTTTCATTTTTCTCATTACAACTTTCTTTTTCGTTCATTATTATCCTTTCTAATTTACATCTATATAAACAGTTGTTTGTGGTCAAAATTTCCATCACAGTTTGTTTGGACCAAAAGCGCATTCGAATGAACGCTTACCAGGCCTTATTAGTACAGTTCGAGCAAAATAAGTAAATTTTTTACGTTGTTATATATCAGTGGATAGAATTTCAAAAACCTAGAACGAAAAAAGGTTATTGTGTCATGAAGTGAAGTAAGAAATTGGAGAAAACTGAGGTCATTGGAGGAAAATGAAAGTTCTTCTCCATCAGGACTACACACCATTTCACATTTCGGTAATCGTTTGGCTAAAATTAACGAATTGCTCCTCAAATTGGTTGATCATCCACTATATTCATTGGAAATCGCCGTTAAGTTTAACTTGGAGGCAGTGGCGTAACAATATCCATTGAGGCCCGTGGCAAATTCATCGGATGCCCTCTCACCAATGTAAAGAAGCTGATTTTACAATCATATTATTTTTGATTTTGATGCCGGAAGTATATCTCATGCCACGCGAATATAAATATTTGGATAGATGCTTCGCTTCTTCCAGGTTTATTCCTTTTTCATTCTTGTTATAACTTTTTTTTGGTCTACCTCGTTTTCTGTGTTTTCCAATTTTCGCTTATTCCATATTCTTTTAACAAGTCATTCTTCATCCATCGGTTGTAAGTGTCTTTCCTCTATATAATCTATCTAAGTAGGTTGTCTATTTAGGTCTTTTCTTATATCTATGTTTTTAATTCTATCTTTTTTGTTACTCCTTTTACTCTTAAGTTTAAGACAATAAAACTACCCCAAAGAATAATATTTGGATCCAACATAAAAAAACTTCATATCAATATTCCATTCCTATGAATTGGACTAATATTAAATAATGTGTTTTGCAAGTACATAGTTAAAAGTTAACAAACTTTCACAATCTTCACCTCTTAACATTTTAAATAATCCAACTTACTAGGAAAAATACATTAAGACCCTTTATCTTTATATATTAGTCTATTTTGGATTATTATTGTTAATACGATGTGGTTTCTTTAAATTTTAAATTAAATTGCTTAATCTGACAGATACTGATTTAAAGAAAATGATTTTGTAGGTGGTAGAAGGAATTTATATTATTAATTGAATGCTATTTTTACATGGAAAAACAAAGGAATTGAAATGAAGATATGTAAACATTATGCAGAAAAGGCTCCATATTATAAAATATAATAAAAGCTGGTAGTCTGTTTTTACAAGTAGCCATATGGACAGGGATGGTTATGAACGTCCGGACTCGTAATCTCCTGCAACTAATCCGTTGCTAAAACAATCTTGGTATTTGCATAATTTCATGTATAAAACTTTTTGAATTTATAGAAATAAAGTGCTTAAGACTATTAACTTTATGCACTCAATCAATGTCTCTTCTATTAGATGGAAAAATTAGGTACTTACCTAACTCTTTTATATAGAGGCTCACGCGTATTTTATCTTATCAAAAACCTAATATTTGAATATTATTATCAACATCCATAAATGATACTAATCTGTCAGTTGAACAAACACCGTTAGAATAAGAACCAAAATAAAATTATCACAATTCAATTGATTTAATCTTACCAGATAATAGGATTATTACAAAGGACGATTCTAGGGATACCTCATATCTACCATTTATTACCATTTATTACAATCTACACTTACAATTGAAAAACTCAAACTTACGAGTTTCGTTAATAAGAACTGCACTTAAATATATAAGCAGGTTGCTTTTTTCAGCTTCCAATGCGCTGTGAAGAAAGACAGGTGAATATCCAACAAAATGTTTATTATCAAAATTAAGATACTATACATAATCACCTTGAGGATTATGGCATTTGTCATATCTGTGAAAAAACTTTGCAATACCCTCTGTATAAAATGTAACAGCCAATGATTGGAAGTGAGCTCTTTGTGAGCTGTGAGCTCTACATAAGTATGGAAGCGCCGTATTCCAAGCCACAACTCAGAAAAAAAATCAGATTCTTGGTGCGATGTCGGGACTGTATGGTGGGTGTTCGAAAATGTCCCATAGAAGCGTGCGTCATACAGTGTAATTGTGAGTGTTGGTGTAGTGGTATTTTAGAAAGCATGTTCAGCATGGATATCACTAACGATTCTAAAAATTTCAACTTAATAAACGATTTGTGTTTGAACCCATTAGGCTATTTAGTTAACTATTACGTGTTCTCCCGCAACTTGTAAATGATTTAGATTTTGCATGTTGGCGGCTAAGTTTAAAACACCCTATATGAAATATTGATGAACTAAACATATTGAAGTAGCGGGCAAGCACTTGTTGTTCATTGGTTACAGTCTTATATCATTAGTTTCGATATTAATGGAGTTAGTATTTGTCCAAAAACATCGCCGGAAAATCCCCATAATATCTCGGCTTCATCCAAAACATACAGCTCCATAATATTACATTTTTTCAATCAACACTATTCGCTTTACAGTATATATATTGCAATGCATTTTAAAACTAAAGATAATGAAATACTGATTCTGAAAATTATCACCTATCACAACTGTAAAGAATAAAGGCAGCGTTGCTAAGAAGCTGGCATGTGATATCTTATATATTTTGTAATTCCAACAGAGGCCTCAATCAAAAACATGCTTCTCTTATGCCTAACTACGCCAATGATAATAGTCATCTATTTTTATTGTGCAAAACCAAATCAAAATTCTACAGGATAATATCCTGACTACAATCACTAACTACGTAACTCATTTTTTTCTTATATCAAAATTTTGACCCCATCAGATAGATAATTTCTGAAGGCATCCAATAAAAAACTCGTGAATGCTCAAAAAATACGTTTAAATTTAAACGTCTAAATAGTCGCAACTCTTCATCCCCATTTAAAGCTAACCGCACTTCGTGTTATTTATTTTTACTCTTTTTCTCAAATTCTTTTTTCGTAGTTTAATATCTAGCCAATATTCCTCTCCCTTTTAACAAAGAACAGGTCAAGTCTTCATTCATTTCTTTCATCGTTAATTTATTTGTATCTGCTGTGAATTTAGTGCTCTAGAATTATGAGGTTTGCGACTTAAGCCGACGACGTCTTTACTTGACCTTGTATATTACCTGCGCTTATATGTGAATAAATTAAATACATTTTAACGTTCAATATGATCGACTATATTTTAAAATTTTTATAATACAATAATAACAATGATATTATAATGCATAGACAAAAGACCAATACAATATATTAAATATAATAAATGCTACTGGAAATACGATTCTAGATTTCTTATCAATCCAAATGGCTACTTCCTGTGGCGTCATTGTATGGAAAGGAACATGATTAGTATTAATTGCTTCAGGAATTGGAACAGTCGTAACGTTTTCATCGTTATTTATAAGATCGCTGCTACTATGGGTTATGGTAGGGACCATACCCGCACCCAAACTCTGAAACAGATAAAATCACGCTAAAGACTAATATCGTCTTAAATTATTATTTTATATTTTTCTTTCTCGATTTTAAGGCAGTGTATGAGGAGCATACCAAATTATATAAAGTTATGAGAGTCTTATGATTACCAACAGCTAATAAAACTGGTTAATGAAAACGATGAAATCAGTATGTGTGTATGTAGATATTGAAGTGTCTAAACAAGTTTGAATTTCATGATATTAATGCTTGAAGCTCCAATGGCTGCTTGTATATCGAACTGGATGATGATCTCTTTTTTGCGTTACTACCACTCTAGATTGAACTGGACACATTTTCCAATTGCCTTAATTTCTGCTTAAAAAATGCTTGGTGTGTAGCCCAAGGTTCCAGAGTGTTTTGTTATCAATCCGTACACTCCTAGTCCAGTATACCGTTCAATGACATTTCTGTTCATTTCTTTTATCTTTCTTTGATCTCACTTACTTCTGCAGCTTAGTATTGAGTTCAATTTTTTTTAAAGCTTCATTCTGATACATGTCCAAGGTTTGGTATTTATTTAGGATTCCGTCTCTGAATATTTTAAGTGATATTTGTATATTTGATATTTGTGATAGTGTAGATGTTGGGCATGATTTCATGGTCCCAGTTGCACAAACGCAAGCGAGTCTTTGTACCTTCGAGAGATTGTTCCTCGTGATATACGGACTAGTTCTAGTACCCCAAACAATTTCCGTGTACATCCACAGTAGAATCTCTGGGTTTCAACCTCAGATCCTTTATGCGACGTTTCTGCACTCCATAAAGGCTTTTGTGGCTTTAGTGATTATCTCCTTTTCGTTTTTTGTGTTTGTTCCATAGAAGTTCACTATCTAGTTTGAGTCCCTTTTTTCTTCCTGGTGAGGAAATTAAGTAGGGTTGACGTTTAACCCCACCGATCGACCCTACCTTTTTGTATAGTTGAGTGTTTTATAACTAGGTCACAGGGTGTATTCCCAAAGCAACCTCTTGCGTAGACGACTATGTCGTCTGCATATTCCTTACAGGATGTGCTAAATTTAGTCAGTTCGCATAAGAGTCTACTACAAAGCTCCACATAAGTGGGGTTGCTTCTCTCCCTTATTAGCATTAATTGAAATGGTGTTTTGTCCTACTCTCATGTCTACAGTTCTAGTATAGTAGTTGTGCTTTTCTATCTACTCCCCTCACGTCCAAATCTCTTTTGACAGACTCGTGTGGAGCACTGTTAAAGGCACGTTCTATGTCTAAGAAGGCACATACTACGTTTTCTTTGTTCGTCACAGCGTAGTGAATTCCAGTTGTCAATGGTACCGTGGTCTCCGTAGAGTTGCTTGCATGCGAATTAACACAGATAAAGGGATTTCCAGTTCAGAATATCTGCTTTAATTTAGTTGTCGACAGCTTTTTCCAACGTTTTAAGTAGTAACGAGATGGGGATGATTGGACTGAAGAGATCTGGATGTGTGGTATACTTCTTTATTGCTTTTGGTATGAACGTTGCTTAGGCCCTTCTTGAAATCAGAATTACAAGAGTGCCTTTACGGAAAAGTGCCTTTCAGACGTTGTCGACACTGTAATTATAATGTTCCATTATGTTTTTATGTCATCTTAGATTTGTTTTAATACTTATATGAAGAAAGCGGTTTTTATTAAAGATAAAGAAGAAAACACTCTACAATGTTAATTGAACATTATTTTTTAAGTAGAATATAAATTGAAGAAACAAAGAAAAAGTTACTTAAATACCCCTCAACCCGCTCCGCAAGAAATGCTTTGTTGGTTACATATGAAAAAATTATCTGCAAGATCGGTGCCGTGATTGCTTGAAGCTGATCCAAAGCTTGCTCGCTTTGGAAAATTGAACCCAGATTAGGATATCTTCATATGTGATCCAAATGAATTATTCCGAAAGATTATTTCTGGATCGTTTGTAAAATCAATTTCTTCACACTATTATAAAATAGAGTGCTCTGACACCTTCACGTTTGATAAAGGAATCAGGCAAACTTAAGGAAGCTTAATAAGTGAAATAAATATGAATATCATAGACACAATATTCAAAAAATCTGAAAATTTCCTTGAAACCTACTGAACAAGGAATATGCAGCTTATGTGGAAGTAGGGATAAATGAATAAAGTGTGGAATTCTATGAAAATTGGGAATTCTCAGCTTATGGAGCAATAAAACATCAAAAACTCAATTTCACTAAAGATACTGAATATGAAAAGTGAAGATGCTTTTAGATCTTTTGATTAGTGCGTGGATTCAAAAGTAAATGTCAAATAAATTGCAAAATGCCATTGTTTTGTATTATAGTTATTATTAACACGTTCACATTAACATTTATTTGTAAGAAAATTTTTTACATAGCTTTAACAACAGAACTTATTATATATCTCATTTCTTCCATTCGCTCAGTAGTCGGTTGGTCGGACAGCGTTGCCAGTTTTCATGAGTTTTGAATTAATTCTGGCGTGAACATACTCCCCGCGTTGAAAGCATAAGGATGGCTTTCAAAGGTCAACTGGAAGGGGGCAGATTTTTTGAAAGCTTCTTTTGATGATTTCTCCAGAGGGAGTTCTTATAGAAGCGACCCTCGCGATACCGTCAGGGCCTCTATGGAGCTTGCTGATTCTACCTAATAACCACTGAGTGGGCATAGTGTTCTCGCCTTTCACTAAAACGAGAGAATCTTCTACTAGATGGCCTTGGTTGGACTTCCATTTGGTGCGTCTTTGGAGCTCCGCAATGTACTCAGATTTCCATCTGTTCCAGAAGTGCTGTGCTAATTGTTGTACGAGCTGAAATCTGGAAAGTCGATTCATTTTTATGTCGGTGACATCTTGATCAGGTGCTGCAATTATTGGTCTTCCAATCAAGAAGTGAGCTGGGGTAAGAGGTCCAAAATCGTTGGGATCAGAGCTCAGTGGGCATAAAGGACGCGAATTCAAAATCGCCTCGATTTGTGCGAGAACTGTGGCAAATTCTTCAAATGATAAATGAACTTGGGTCAAAACGCGCCTTAAATGATGCTTTACGCTTTTGACAGCTGCTTCCCACAAACCTCCGAAATGAGGAGAGTAGGGTGGTATAAACCTCCACTCTATATTCTGAGAGCTACATTTCTCGATTATAGTGTTGCTGCCATGTTTTAGAAAATCCTTTAGCTCTCGCTGTGCCCCGACGAAGCTTGTTCCATTGTCGGACAATATTTTTGATGGTTTGCCTCGTCTAGAGACAAAACGATATAGCGCTTGAATAAATGATTCTGAAGAAAGGCTAGAAATCAATTCCAAATGGACTGCTTTAGTTGATAAACAAATAAATACGCCAATATAACATTTACTTAAACGACAACCTCTACCTTTCTTATCGTTAATCATAAATGGCCCCGCGTAATCAACTCCCACTATTGAAAATGCACTAGAAGGATTAGTTCTATCGCGCGGTAAGTTGGCCATAATTGGCTGTATGGTTTTAGCATTGAATTTGAAGCATTTCACACAATTCTTAACAGTCTTTCGTGCAAGATTTCTACCGGATATAACCCAGTAATTTTCTCTTATAGTGCTTAAGAGCAGCTGAGGGCCGCCATGCAATAGGCGTTCATGTTCTTGTAAAAATAGTAGCTTTGAAAAATGATGCTTTGAATTGATCAAAATTGGATGCCTTTTGTCAAAGGAGTAATTTGAATGTTTTAGTCGCCCTCCTACGCGTAGCAAACCATCGGGTTCTAGAAAGGGACTAAGACTTAATAGATTACTATGGGAGCTCAAAGGCTTGTTATTTTTCAATGTTTCAATTTCGGTAGAATACGATTGAGATTGACAAATTCGAATGAGACATTTTAGAGAATCACTTAACTCCTGTACTGTAAGAGAACCGCCTCTTCTGCGATTTCTCTGAAGACAATGATCCTTAAATCGTAAAATGTATGCCATTGTTCGTTGCATTCTTGAGAAATTTGAGAAACGTTCAAAGGGAAAACTCAGAGTAGGGGGCGCAACATTGGTCAGAAGACTGGATTTAAGTTCAGGTAAATCATGAACCACCTCCAGCTTGTCATTGGGCCAAAAACTTGGGTCCTTAGCTAGCCAAGTAGGGCCGCGCCACCACAAATCAGAGTTTAAAATTTGACTAGGATATATTCCCCTTGAAGCAATATCTGCTGGATTATCGTGGGTGGGGATGTGCCTCCAATCGGCGTGTTTAGTGAGAGACTGAATTTCTGCCACTCTATGGGCCGTGAATGTTTTTAGCAGATTCGGGCTTGTGCGTACCCAAGCTAGAGTTATAGTTGAGTCCGACCAAAGTGTGAAAGATTTGAATTGAATTTTCAAAGCAGTTTTAGCTTTATCTGTTAGGCGGGCTAGAAGCAATGCTGCGCATAATTCCAACCGCGGGATTGGTATTGTTTTTATAGGTGCCACCTTTGCTTTGGCGCATAACAGGGATACATGAACCTTTTGATCGGAATCAATACTTCTCAAATAAACACAGGCTCCGTAAGCCTTTTCCGAAGCGTCAGCGAAACCATGCAGTTGTAATTCAACAGCATTCTTGCAAATAGCTTGTCTGTTTAACTCAAGATCGTTCAAAATAAGAAGCTCCTTCTCCAACCTTACCCAATTTTCAGATATAGCTTTTGGAATAGCGTCATCCCAGGCTAATTTATTTTCCCATAATTTTTGCATTATCATTTTTGCGATAATAGTACATGGGCTTAGTAAACCAAGGATGTCGAATATTTTTGATATAGTAGATAAAATTGTGCGTTTTGTGACCTTTGTACCTATAGGATTGGTATGAATTTTATATTGAAGCTTATCGTTATTGCAAACCCATATCAAGCCTAATGTTTTTGTTTTGCCATCATGCGCAAATTCTAGTATATCGGATTTTAAATCATTTGAACTTATATTTTTGAGCGCGTTGGTGTCGTTAGAGCACCATTTTCGGAGTGCGAAACATCCCGATTTAAGAGTGTCACTTATCGCTTTACATATGTATTGCGCATGCTCAAGTGTAGGTGCACCTGTTAACAGGTCATCTACATAAAAGTCGTGCTTAATGATTTCGGCTATTTCCGAGTTCATTTCTTGAATATCCTCAGCGAGTTTAGCTAAACAGCGTATTGCAAGATAACTGGCAGAGGCTTGCCCGTATGTAACGGTATTTAGCTGGTAGACTTCCAGGTTATCACTCGGATTTTCGCGCCATACAATTTTTTGCAAATGCCTTTGCTCGGGCGTTATTGAAATTTGCCGGTACATTTTAACTATGTCTGCCGAAACTACATAGTTATATTTCCTAAACCTTAAGACTATTGATAGTAAATCGTCTTGTAAAACGGGTCCAATGACTTGAATATTGTTGAAGGATAGACCGTTGCTAGAGGGCGCTGATGCATCGAAAACTACCCGTAGTTTTGTGGTCAAACTCTCTTCTCTCAAAACTCCGTGATGCGGCATGAAATATTCGAAGCTTGAATCATTGCCGTTACAAATTGTCATATGGCCTAGCTCTTTATACTCGTTCATAAATTGTATATATCTGCTGTGCAGCATTGGATCTCTCCTGAATTTTCGTTCTAATGCATAGAAACGTTTTTCGGCTTGAGCTTTCGACTCACCTAAACTAGAAGGTTGTTGCTTCAAAGGTATAGTGACTGTAAAACGTCCGTTCGCGTCTCTGGTAGTAGTTTTGATGAAATTGTCCTCGCAAAATTGTTCATCTGGAGAAAGTTGTCGCGTGCTAGATATTTCCTCGATTTCCCAAAATTTGGCTATTGAATTTAATAATTCCTGGTTTATACTTAAATTACAAGAAGCCTTTTCAACGTTGTTAGTACTTATTTGCCCAGATACAACCCAACCTAGCACTGTATCAATTAATAGCGGCATATTTTTTCCTAACGAAATTTTGTTATTGCTTAAAATTGTCCAAAATAGGTCCGCGCCAATGAGCATGTCTACTGGTCCGGGAATGTTGAATTGTGGATCAGCTAGCTTTAGATCACCTGGAATCGCCCAAGATTGCGTGTTGATTCGACAACACGGCATCACACTTGTAATCTCTTTTAGAATATAACAATTGCCATGCGCTTTAAAATTGGTATGTATAGATTTAAATGAAACCTTACACCTTTTACTGACCTTTGAAATATTGTTTGAAATTCCGAAAATTGAAAGATCTGTTTTATGTGTCGCAATATTCAAACGCTTTTGCAAATCCTCCGTTATAAAGGAAGTTTGAGAACCACAATCTAATAACGCTCTTGCTTTGTGAAAATTATTGAAATTGTCTGAAATGAGTAAACAGGCGGTAGATAATAGCACCTGCCCCGCCGCTGGTACCACTACGCCACTGCTTAGTGCTGCGGAACTTGAGCTCGCGTTGTCCGCTATCTCGAGTTTTTCATGCAAAATTGTATTGTGCCAAGCTTTACACACTTTGCAAGGCCCTAATTTACACTGTTTGACAGAGTGACCCGAACGCAAACAGTTATGGCAAAGATTTGATTTTTTGACAAAATCTTTTTTTTGTGTTATTGTTAATCCGAGAAACTCTGCACAACGATATATTGAATGCTCTTTCTTGCAATAGGAGCATGTATATGTACTTGAGGTCAATGACCTTACTCTACTTTGTTTATTGAATTTATTTTCCTCATTACTAAATTTTGAATCTGATTTATTTAAACTGAGACTGTTCTTTGATTCTAACATATTAAGAAAATTGGAACGTTTTTGTAAAAATTGTAGGAATTTATCTAACTTTGGCAATTCTTCCTGATCTCTATTTTCCCTTTCCCATTCAAGGTTTGAGCTAGTATCTAATTTATTAGTAATCCAAAAAATTAGTAGAGGATCCCAATTAGTTATATTTTGCCCCAATTGTTCAATAGATCCCAAATGTTTGTGAATATCGTCAGCTAAATTTTGTAGTTTTTCAGCTGTCGGTTTTTGTATATTTTCTAATGAAAAAATAGCTCTAATATGTTCATATATTAATTTTTTAGTATTGTCAAATCTTTTTGAAATTGTGGCCCATGCCACTTCATAATTGTCGGCCGTATATTTGATTTTGGAAATGGACGCCGCTGCTGTTCCTCCTAGTGCACTTCGCAAGTAATAAAATTTTTGAATATTATCTAATTTTTTACTATCATGAATAAGGCATTTATATGTGTCCCTGAATTCTAACCAATCTTCAAAGTTTCCACTGAATTTAGGAAGTGATATATCCGGAAGCTTTATACCCTCGTTTTTACAACAAGCTTTGTCTGAAATCACGCTAAGATTTGTATCATTATCGTGATTATTGTAGCTTTGTAAAATGTTTTTAGCAACAGCGATTGCATCATAATATGAATTTTCAAATCTCTCTCGTTCGATTAATTGCTCATCTAAATTTATATCATCCTGTAACTCTATTTCTAATTGATATGATTTGAATTCGTCAAGATAATTTTCGGCATCACGTAACCTATCTTTTAATTTTGTAACTTCTGTTTGGCTTAAATTAGATATAGTTGCAAATTCATTTACCGCTTTTGTGAAAATAGTTAACTGAGCTTTAATTACACCTCTTTTCTTTATTAGTTTGCCAAGTTCTGCCATTTTATATTGTCAAATTGTTCAAGCACAAACAGAGAAGCTTTGAAATCGCAAATGGAAAGAAAAATTCGGAAATAAATAATTTGGAACAAACTCACTCTGATTTCGGTCGAACTGCCTGATTCTTGCAATTGAACTAGTCGGCCAGTTGAGTTGATGTCTGGTCGCCGTGATATTGTATCGACTACTTGTTTGGTCGATCACTTTGCACTCGTTGATAGTTGCTTGCAGCACGTGGTAAATTGTTTTTGGGTTATAGTTGTTAATAATATATTGTTTATTGCGAATTTTCACTGGTTTTGTTTATAATCCGCTCGTAAGGACCATGTTTTGTATTATAGTTATTATTAACACGTTCACATTAACATTTATTTGTAAGAAAATTTTTTACATAGCTTTAACAACAGAACTTATTATATATCTCATTTCTTCCATTCGCTCAGTAGTCGGTTGGTCGGACAGCGTTGCCAGTTTTCATGAGTTTTGAATTAATTCTGGCGTGAACAGCCATCATTGGCCCTATATATAAAAGAGAGGACATACTGGATTGTTAATATTACCGCAATACTTACAAAATATTCTCAAGTATCGTAGAGAATAGAATCCTATGATGAAAAGCAATACGCGACCAGTGTGGCTTCAAAACTGGAAGGTCTAAGGCTCATCAGATGTTTAAAGACAATAATGTCTTGGAAAACATATTTGAACGAAACATAAAACTATATCAATTTATTATATATTAAAATTAAGCAAATGATACATAAAACGATAACAGTGTTTAAAATAATTTGGAAGTACTGATAGAGGGTGTCTCATAAACTAAGTCTGTTACTCCAATATTCACTTTGTTTATTAAATAGTTGTACAAATAGGCAGCCCTAGTATTTGGAGTATAAAATATAGTATGGATCTGAATAAATAGTAATCTGACAGTGCAAGATCCGGACTAAATTCTGTACGAGATGGGTTAACATTGTGTTGTAAGAGAATTCGCTTTCGGTTAACTAAACCTGGATATTTCTCCAATAAAAACTTTATAACTCTATAACTTATAACTACGTAATCAGACTTGATGAAATAACTTTCTTCTTCTTAATGAAACATTATGAATTTTTGCGTTCGCGCTGATGTGAACTTGATGTAAAGAACAAGAATTCAAAGCTGCATATATTTAGAAAGAGAGAGGAGACTTTTAAATAACAAAATAAAATATAATGTGATAGACAGAAGCAACCAATTGGCCAAAGAAAGTTAAAATAAAGTAGTGAGGACAAGACAATGAGCAAATGGAAGTAGAAAATTAGAAAAACAAGTGAAGCTGTTTCATAAAGTCCTGTATGGGCTATAGTGCCGAGGAATAGGTAAGTTAGTGAAGTTGAACTGGCGAAATGTTCATTCAAATAGCAAGCAAAGCAAAGTAATCTGTGAGGAATCCACAATTAAACGTGTTGTCGTTGTAATATGATATCATAATCTTTACCCCAAACACAATGGTTTCTACATTTTTCCTAGTCTCCATAATAAAAAAGGTTACATAATGCATGATAACACACCTGGTTTGTTAAAGGCTATTCAATATACATAAAATTTCTCGAGCACTTTAGGGTGGCAGATTCAATAATTTAAATCGAGAATGTGGTTTCAACTCGAAGGCGCACTGCTACATCAGCTTTTGGATAGAACATTGATGGATGAAAATGAAGTGAAGAGTGGAGTTAGCTTACACAATTTTATTCATCATCAGACTTCGTTTTATGATGATGATATTTTTATTCAAAATCTAACAGTGAGATTGACCTAAAACTCAGCATCATGTAGGTAATACAGGACTATAATATAAATAGTTATAGAGTTATATAATTTATTATTAAGTTGAGTGATTGTTTGATGGTCAACGAAGAGTAATTTGAACATTTACTGTCAATTTGGTTTTGTTTGAAGTTGTTGAAAAATCTGCAAATTTAATGTGGAGTTCTGATTATGATCTTACTCAAGGGTTTTTCAACTTGAAACAATGTATAATGGAATGAATACTTACATGAACAGTTAAATAATTTAATTGAGTGTTTTTGTCACTTATTTCCTTATCCAAACTAGTACAGGACCTTGCTTTATGGAGATTGTTCATAGAATTTGCTTTTCTTACTTCTTTCCTTGCCAGGCTAGGGGTTAAAGCACCTTTCAAAATGTGTGTACTGTTGGCTTTTATCAACTCAACTTTTTTCCTAGAAACAATGGAACAAACATAAATGAAATGATGGTAAAATATTCTATATGGTTTTTTTTGTATTGAAAAGGATCTTAAATGTTTTACTTTAAAGATTCAAGTGATGAATGCGAATGGTCGCAAAATTATCTGTCACATTGATTCCTTTAGCAGGAACAATAACTAGGTCATTTTTCATTTTATTGTTCGATGCTTTGGACGACTTCCTTCTGTATATTATGGTGTTTCGCCATCGTGGTCAGTCGTTCGATAATATTCGTTGAAGTCGTATAAATTTTGAATAATTGCTGGTATTTATTTCAGTATTCGAGTGTATTCAACTGCTCCCAGTTGAAAATATTGCAGACTAACGGTGGATGGTCTATCTAGTATTGAATTGCGGTTGACCATTATTGCTTTAACTGAGGCACTTTCTAGGATATTCCAGAAGTCCTAAAGGTAGAAAAGGAACTCTAAAAGCAAATTCTGGTATATACACAATACAATACTATCGACTGAATTATATTGCGGATGACCATTATTGCATGGGAGTATTTCTGGGGAGTCTGTTTACATTTTACCCTATTCTCTTAATTAACTGAGACACATTCTAGAACAGCCCAACATTTCCTAAGAAAAATGACAATTTCGAACTTTGCTGATTCCTTATATTGTGGGGGTTGGCCCACATTTTCTCATGATTTATTTATAATGTATTACAAGTTTTTATAAGAAGAGCAAGATAATTCTAATTTGGAAATAAGTGATGAAGATTGTGAATATTAATTTTGCATTTATTTCATATTAATATAATTATTGTCGATATTCGTAGAAGTTCATAGAAGTGCATAAATCAGATTTTGTGATATATTTCCAAGAGGTAAGGATCTTTTTTTTTAATCAAATCATAGCTTGTGTTAATATGAGGATATTTAATGACTTATTTCAATTTGTACTTACTTTCTTCTCCATATGACATTTACAAAAGCAAATTCAGCGAGTGAAAAGAATATGAAGCTAATACAACCCAAGAACCATATTTCATTTGCTTTTATGTATGACACTTTCGGTAAAGTTTTTCCCAGTCCCGAATTTAATGTGATGAAAGTTAGCATAGTGGAGGTACCTGTGAAAATATTATATTACATCAAAAATTACATCTACTACTACATTACTACTAATTGCATCTACAATTTATAAAAGGATTATTTGGAAATTTTCAGAAAATAGAGAGATTTTGAAATTTGAATGAAATTTAGCCAGTAGTTTGTGGTTTTTATCCCTCCGCACTTATTATCCATGAAAGTGAAGAGGATGTAATCATTTATTCATTTTGCAGTTTCTGTGTTTGAAGTTTTCTCCTGCCTGAAACACCGGAAATAATGACCAAAGCTCAAAATGATGTACAAATCTAGAAATTTTGTTCAAGAATGCGGGCGCTTTCATTGTTATAGTTTTTTAAATTAAAAAGTATTGATTACTGCTGAAAAACTGACGTTTTTCAATTCTATGTGACTTAAAACTATCAACACGAGATTATAAATTATTCATTCAGATAGTAAATCGTCAGTGTGAACGAATTGTTTTGTCTAATTCTTGCACATTTTCATTTGTTTTTGAGACCAAAAATGTCTCAACCATCCTTAACAGACTTATTTCCACTTTTGAACCGATCATCCGAGAATAGACAATGTCACCAGGGATAGAATTAATATTTCGTGATTTTTTTCGGAACGTCTTTCAGCTTGAACAGTTCTTTTTAATGTTATGCCTTGTTCAAGATCATGATCTCACTAAATCGGTTATAGAAGCAATGTAACAAGTCGGATCTGGTTGGAATTTGTCAATGATTGTTTCAACATTTGGAGGTGAGATATACTAGTTAAAATAATACGTAAGTAACTTCTGCTATAAAAATTCGTCCTCCGTATTTTTGATGAAACCTTGTACATATTTTTTTCTCGCAATTATTAGTACTATAAACTTGAAATAGGTATTGCTTTGTTAACAACTGTTTGGTGTTTTGATATTTGTTCGTTATGTCAGTATATGCAGTGAGTTCAGTACATAGCAAATATAGAGAAAACAAGTTCAACCGGAACAGCTAATAAGAAGAGAAAGAATATCGGTATATCACTCTGTATCTCTATCTCCTCTATTCTGATTGGATTGCCATGACGTTGAAGTTTCGAGTGGTAGGAACGGCAAACGCGGAGTTTTGTTTTTTGGCGAGCAAAGCGAAATAGAGAGTGGTAAACCGATCCTCTTTCTCTCTCTTCCAATAATACAATTCCTCTTACATGTCGCTACTTCTCATGCCCAACAGCTGCACTAGAAATGATTATAAATCTCTCACCTCTCCACATAGTACTGGAAAGCGTGGCAGATAAAACATCAGTTAGAATTTTCAGAAACGGAAACACCAAAGAAACACCGTCCCTAAATAATGACCAAAGCTGCGACATGCCTCAAAATGATGCATGGGTAGCAGATCAAACTTGCTATACATCGACGGCAATGAAAACAGGTGCTTACATTGCCTATGTATTATAGTTATAATTCCATTTTCTTAAGGATTGAATGAACACGATAATGCGTATCGTCAAATGGTAAGGATACAACATGTTCTTTGAAAGAAGCTGTTCTCCTAAATCTTACTGTATCACCTACTTTGACGCCTATTAACCATGTATGAGATGCAGTCCATAGGCAACAGAGAAATTTCCACGTTTAAATAATTCACAGACATTTTCCCATTTATAGCTCTTTTTGTTCACTTCGCACAATTTCATTTGTTTTTGAAAGCTAAGGACGTCCCCGACGTTTCTAGTCGTGAACTATGTTATTCCAACTTTAAAATTGTTTTCGCAATAAAAGAAATTTTAGTATTTCGTGAGCTTCATTAGTACATTAAATAAAACACTACAGACACTGCGAACACAATCTCGCTATAATGGTTGTCCGTACTTAGTGATTCGCCCTCGTAGTTTATTCAAATGCAGTTGACTTCTGGTTCCCAATAGTAGGCGACCCGTTAATTCAATATTACTCAACAATCTCTGAAGACACTCGCGACATGGCAGGAAAGAAGAATGCGGCGAGAACGAACACGCATGTAAAGAGACGTTTTTTTTTATACATAACCGTATTCTTTTATTATCACGTTCAATTAAATGAATTATTTTTAGTTCTCTCAAAGAAAATAAATGACAAATCACTACAACCGCCACATCCTAACTTACAATGGTTACAACGGCAAATTTGTCACTGCTTGTCTCAAGACATGGAATTTAATAAAATCATTAACAGAGAAACTAGGGTACATATATTGATATATAGTGCATGAAAGATATAAAGAAAAAATTTGTATTTACCTACCTAAAACAACTCTTGGAGGAGATGCGTCTGCTTGCAACCAAAATGTTACCCATGATGTACAGACTAGCAATATGGAAGGTAAAAAGTAATCCATCATATAATAACCAACTTCTCTAGCAAGCTGAAATTTAAATATCACAGCACTATAATTAGCACTTTTTCCTAAAAATAGAAAACAGTAAATTTTAATATTTTCAAATATCAGTCATATTTCAAGAAAAATTAACCATCTGGTGATTTTTCCACGGTTACTTGTATAATTTAGAATCAATATATATTCATTTGAATATAAAGAGAAGACAAAAATGGTATACAGTACATCTATGAGTACACGTATTTTCACTTCCATCTACCGTTTTGGGCGTAACCTGTTTATACAGTGATAAATATGGTTATATGTGTATACATACACAAATATAGTAGTCAGCTTCAAATATCATATTTGAAAATTATTCTTAATGATAAAGGATTATCTTTCGTAACACTTTATCATACCAAGGTTTTTTCTTCAAAATAAAATACCTTGTACCTGTGTATAGGAAAAAATGAAGAAGTACAGCTCCAGACATATGGCTGCAAATAATCTGAATTGATATTTTGGTGAGATAAACTCATGAGGTTTCCAGACAGAAATACTGGAACTGGAGATAAGGACTCATGTCTGTATGTATATATAGATTTGGGGTCTCGTATACACTGCGACCACTCCTTTTAAAATGTCTAGAATGTGGGATGGCTGTAGTTGCCAGAGATCTTCATCTTCTATTTCAAGCGATCCCAGGTGTAGTCTCTGGAGTTTCTTAGTGTTTCAAACTTTGAGAGAATGTGGATAGAGGTCCTCTGTGTAACAAAATCTGCACACCGCATTATCTGCTAGGTCTAGCGTCTTCAGGTGTTTGTTGAAACGACAGTGCCTCGATAGAATTCCTGTTAGTATTCGATTGTTCTTACTTAGGTTGATACATTCAGTACATCTACTCTGGTTATAGTTTTCCAGAAGAATCTTTGTCTGTCTCAGTCCCTGTAGGTTGTCCCAATTATTTGTTTCGCTCCAATCCACCTTCTCTTCTAGTGCTTTTTCCATTGTTCTGTAACTAATACCACAGAAGGGCTCGGGTCCCATGAAGGGCTTTTCTGTCTCCTATTAAGGGAGCTTATCAGCTATTTCCTTTCCCTGCGCTCCGGTGCGTCCTGAAATCCATTGAAGGGAGATTTTAATTTTCATGCCCAACTCGTTTAATTTAATTAATTTAAGCAATCCCAAACGAGTTTGGATTTTATGATATTTGAGCCTAGAGCGCTATTGGCTGCTTGACTATCGTACAGGATGATGAATCTCCTGTTGGCGATAGTTCCTTTCTAGATTAAACATATTTGATGATGATTTGGATACATTTTTCACATATACAGTGCTGCTCATTATTTTCAAGATATCAAAAGCAAAGTCTCATTTTATATGGAATTACACTGCAGCTTCACCGTTTTTACGATGAGTGAGGAGAGTGAGGAGCCAGTGGCATGCTTTTAAATCCCCAATTAATTCGTCAAAATCTGTTAAATGTTGGTATGACACGATTTAATCAAACAATTTCTGCATTTTATCGACATTTCATAGGTTCTTAGCGCTAAAATGTTTACATGGTTTATTTTCCATTGAATCTGCTCCTCAAAAAAATCCCTTGAGCTACCGAAGCACCCGGACACTTGTCAAACAATTCTGAAGTTTCACAAAAGTTTCTGATGGACTATGTCAAAGTCTGAAGCAAAATACGGTTTCACACAAACATGACAAAGCATAACCTAGTGGCTGGATCAAGTTCAAATTCGTATTAAATGTTTATCGCAAAATATGTGCATAATGCTTTGGTTAGCGAGGAGCTACAAATATCTCCAAAGACAAAGATGAAAGCAAAAATTGCAAGAACATTGGCCTGCAGAATGTATTCTTGGCGTAACTGTTATCAGAGAACGCAATTTTAATAATAATAATCGCAAACGCGCGTTTGTAGCTTTTTCTACTAGCGCTGAGCGGTTATTTTAAACATAAGTAGTTTTCTTCATTATGTGAAGAATACCACGATTTCCCAAATGCTAGTGAGTATATCCCAATTTAAAAACAGATTTAAACTGTCCGAATTCAGAAAAGGTTCAGGTCATGGAATTAAAAAATAAGAAGTCATGAAAAGAGCTTCATATAAAGATTATAACTGTCACTGTCAGTTGTTCTAATGTGAAGTTTTAATATGGTGGCAAAAAATCTCAATTCAAGGCAGTATTCCTCAAGACGATATCGAGATAGGACAATAAAAGTAGTTTTTTTTAAGGTATCGAAGGAGAAAAAGCCCTACGTAATCAACGAAACATACCAGAAAAATCAGTTGTTACTGAATAAAGTTGGTACAACTCCCGATTTAACGTTGACCGCCATAAATAGGAAGAAATTATGTACTTTATTGAACTTTAATACTGAACTGAATAGGCGGAAACAAGAGGAATATGCTACTGAATTCATTATAATATGCTTTGTACTCATGTCTTTATTCTTTGTAACATATTATAACATACATTAATTTGTTATTATTTCAATTTAAATATGAATTTAATTGGCTCTTATCTTTCAGCTTGGAATTTTATGCTGATATTTCTGATTTTTTGGAAAATCCGATATGAAATTTGTGACAAAAATTATCAAACCCGGGAAATTGAAATTTAGTTGCAAAATATTCACGTTTCCTGAACCTTTGAAATTTATATTTTGAAACGCACTTTCTCTAAATAATTTGAAATATTTCGGAGTATTTATCATGGATAAATACTGATAGGATTATGTTTCAATTGATTTTTGAAACATTTGACCTAAATTGAATTGAGAATTGGAGTTTGCTAAGCTCTTGGAACGCCCTTGAATATAATCAAAAATCAAACTGTGCAGGAATGGAACAATATAAAAGTTCGATGAAGAACAAGTCAATTGTCCGAAAAGTAATTACTTAGAAAACTTTTACGATTTCTATAGCAATTGTTGGTGCAGTGGTGTATCGACCACTATTCCAATAGAGTTAACTTGTACGTTTCATAGGTGGCATTTGCCACCCTAAATAGAAAAGCTAGAACGCATCACAAATATGCGGATGTAGATCGGGATGTGAGGTGCAAAAACATAGCAGATGTTGTGGACATCAGTTATGATTTTGGAATCATTCGAAAATGGTTGGGTTGCATGAATTATGAGGTAGAAATGCTATATTGTCCAAAAATTGTTATAATTTGTAGACAAAAACTTGTAAAAACTGAAAACAAACAAAAATAACCAAATACAGATACAAAGAAAATAAAAATTCAATTTACGAGTACAGAAGAAAACAACAATTAGTAACAAAATTATAGGTAATAGTAATAGGTAATAATTTGTAAACAAGTCCATAGCAAAAATTAAACCAGTCTAGAATTAAATATTATTACTAGAATAGAAGTCGTTTACAGAGTAGAAGGCACAAATATACTCTCAAATTATTGCGGAATGCGTGAAAAGATGATATCGATTTGATATGGCAGCTGATTATGCATTTTTTTTGCATTGTAAAATATTGAACCCTCGACTAATTCTGAACGAGGAGTAGGTAGGTAGGTAAAGGTCGTGCTCCGTGTTCCTAAGTGGATAGCCGTGCGACGATAATTCTGACATGGAGAAGCGTGCTTACGAATTAGGCAAACGGATTCAAAGATGAATAAGAAAGGAAGAGTCAGAATTTTCAATCTTTTAAAGAAGTCCCTGTAGTGAGTCCTGTCCAAGTAAATATCCAACAGCTCTCTTTTGTAGTTTGAAGATTCGCTCAAATTGAGTCGCACCACACGTAGCCCTGAAGGGAATGGTATATCGGAGATGCGACTCAATAAGGGCATAATAGACTGTTAAGGAGGAGGATAAGTTCATTTCTTTGGAAACTGATCTCAGCGCAAAGCAGGAGGAACTTAATTTTTTCAAGAAATTGTCCTCAAGCCCTAAGAAGTTTATTTAATAAAAAAGGATGCAATGTATTTTTATATGATAAAACTTTGGTTATAGAAACGTTGAGACAGAGAAGATTAGAATGATTTAATGGTGATTAGGTTAGTGAATATGGTCCTATGAAGTGCCGTGAGATCAGGGTGGTTCCAAGAGAAACTAGTGTCGTCTGCAATTAGAAATATTTTACCACTGATGTCTACAATGGGCGATGTCTTTAATAAACAGAAGAAACAAAATAGAGCCTTGTATTGAGCCTGGGTCACTCCACATTCTATTGGCTTCCAAGAAGATATCGTTGTATCAACCCTTAACAAGCTGACTTCTGTTGGTAAGGTATGACTTAAGCCATACGAGAGGTGAAATCGTAGTACTGCAATTTGTTTATTAAAATATTATGATTAACACGATGGAAAGCCTTAGAAAAATCACAAAAAGTTGTTGCAGTGAAGTGATGGTTGTTTAGGCTAGAGAGAAGAGGGAGAATAAAGCGACATTTGTGCATTTGTTATTTTAAAAGGGTAATAAGTATTTAAGATTTACACAGAAATAATAAAAGCCTATATCTGACCAATTTTTCTATGATATAATTATAGCCGTCTTAAGGCAATTGGGATAAGTGCCATTTTGAAATGAAATGTTAATTAATGTGGTAAGGTGATTTAATTTGCAATCGGACAGACTCAAAACATTTTTAATGTAAGTCTATCAGTTCCAGGTGAATATTTATTTTTAATTTCATTAATTGTACTGCGCAGCTCTGCTAAAACTGCGGGAATAAAGAAGAAACTGTCTAAGTTAGCATTAGCATCAGGAAGATATGAAAGCGGATCATGAAAAAAGAGTTATAGAATTTGATAAATTTTTGGCTACATTCACAAAGTAATTATTGATGTTATCAAGTGAAGAGATTATGCTCGATGAAGAATCCTTATTTCTTAGATCATTCACAATGGACTATGTCCGAGAAACATTACTAGAATTGACGAGTCTCCTATGGTAATAAATATCTTTGGCAGCTTTTATTGTCTTATGACGTAATCGTTGAAGAAGACACTATCTGAGAATTTTCTTAGGTGAGATAAAGATCGCAAGTTTTTTTGTAGATATACGTAAACCCTTGAGTGGACCAGGATTTATTCTGATTATTTTTAATACGCTTGAGGGGAAAAGAAATTGATGCCAGACTAGTTATTGTTTTTATGAATCTAGAAAATTCGAAGTCCACATCACCAGAGAGCACGACTGAGCTTGAAGTTTTGAAAACTAGTATTGGATTAAAGTCAGTACAATCGGTGAATTCTGGATCATACGGTGACATAATCTATAGTAATGGAACTGGTCTTTGTTATTCTGGTTGGTGCCAATTTTGAAAACCGAGTGCAAACTATGCCTAGTTCTCGGCATTGGGAAGCATCGTATAAAGTACTCCTTTGTAGGGTTTATATGAGATAGGGATGAGATAATTTCAAGATATGAAGGAACAATTATATTTTCGTTATTGTATGGTCGGTCTTCGTTGATACTATCTTCTTTCCTGTTTGTGGTCTATTACTACTATTTGTTTCATTTTTGGCAGCACACTTATTCCGCATAAGTGTCATTTGATTAATACTTTGTCTCAGATCAACTATTTCTTTTTATATCATTAGTCATTCGTGAACCTGGACTTGAGCAGATCCATCATGTTTGTCCATGAAACTAGTTCCTAAGTTGTACATTTCTTGTTTCATTTCCCTAAACAATTGGAATAGAGATTGTTTTTCATTTTCAGACTTTTTGTTGTGGAGACTGAGTATGTCGTCAATTTTCTTGTATAAGATCTTCCATTTCGAGTCATGGCCACTTAGAATGTCATATATTTCCAAGATTGCTGGAAATATGTCATTGTTCTTTTTTAAGTAGGAACCTAAAGCTCCGACATTTTCTAGAGAGATCTGGGATTTCTGTAATTGTTACAGTTTATCGTGGAGATATTTTAGAGTGGGAGCATCACAAACAGTGCAGAAATATTTAATATTATGGTACTTTTGATGATAAAGCACCTTTGTTACGGTCTTATCCAGTCCAGTACAACTCATGCAAAATTTTCTGCGACACTCCCCACTACAGCGGAGTATGTATTTCTCCTTTTCTAAGACGGTCCTTTGACAAGAATACACTCAAATTCAGCCATATTAAAGTGAAATTCAATATTCTTGATTAAATGTCAATGAAAGCAAAATAAATTTGTTTAGTTAGTCTGAAGAAGTAAATAAATAAATCTGGTAACTACACAAAATCATAAATGAAACACTTTTTTCCAACAAATAACATTTTGTAATCAATTATATATTTCCATTTTGCTCAAAGGCTTTTTGCCAACTTTGAATGTCATCATCATTATTGACCATGTAAAAAATTCTACAAACTTCGAAATTAATGGTAATCAGATGGTGCCAGATCAGGGCTACATGAGGGATGTGGCATTAGTTCTCAGCCAAGCTCCAATAGATTCTCACAAGTTACCTTTCTGATTTGACAATTCTGACAAATTAAGAATGGATCTTTTGGTTCTTTGGAAGCAGCTCAAAAAACACAACACCTTTGTAGTCCCACCAAACTGACTGCATGAGCTTTTTGCTTATTTTTCAGCTTTTGTGGTTTGTTCATTGTGTTTGCTCCATGATCGTTTCCAAATTATGTTATTGTACAGGACCCATTTTTCATCATCAGTAATGATTCTTCTCAATAAAGAGTCGGTTTCATTTCGTTTAAAGTGTATATCGTGAATGTTGATTCTATTTAAATGAGTTTCTTTCAATTCGTGAGGTACCCAAATATAAAGCTTCTTAACTAGTCCAACACGTTTTAAGTGTTTTTCAATTGTTGGGTACGACACATATAGCCTCTTCACAAACTCTCGAATAGTTATATGACGAGTTCAAATTATGATTTTGATTTGGTCATCATCAAATTCAGTAGGCCCACGCTGCTCTTTTTCGAAGGAAAAATCTCCAGAACGGAATTTTTTATAACAATGCTGACTCTGTTAAGCAATCAGCCCCATAAACTTCACATAGTTCTTTGTGTGTCGCAGCACCGAAAATGTTCGTTTCTGCACTCCATTCAAAATTAACCCACAACTAATAGCTTTAATAAAATGAAATCACCTATACTATCTGCTCATCCAATGACATTGGAAGAAACCTACGGAAATACGAGCCTCCTTTTATATAGGATAAAGAACAATTACTATGCGGCAGATATGTGATGATTTAGTAGTAATCTCAAATTTAGAAAATTTTTGATTATTTTTTTTTCAGTTTAGAAAGTCTTATTCTCTATTTTTTTTCGTACCATATTAATAAATGGGACAAAATCCTCAAAAATGTAGGGTGTCCGGCCTTTTTACCCAAATGTACGGTTATTAGGCTTGGCAACCTGGCAATCCAAGTGACAAATAAATGACGTACGCAATACAGCTCAGAAACTTACCTTGACCTCCTTGATAGAAACGGTCTGGCATAATATCTGTTTCTATCCATTCTTTTTCAATTACAAATTCCGTCAAATGCAGATTCGATTCTATACTGAAGGGACTATTAGGTTCCCACTTTAGTATTAGGTCGTCTGCGTTATATACCCCTAAAAATAAATAGCAACTGGTATGGTGAACACAAAAAATGAAAGAATCGAATTTTCAACAAGCTCAGCATTTATTAATTGGCAAAGAAAGATTTGATCCATTAGTGTGAAGACCCATTTAAATCTTGGCAAAATAATGATTGGAAGAGGGGTAAAAAAACGAATGATAGAGTAGCCAGGAGATCAATGATTTCGTTCATTCTGTTATTCAAATGAAAACTTAATATTGCGTGTATTGTATGCTGTATATAATACAGAATTAGTTATCATTACAAGATAGCCAAAAATTAAGAACTGACTATTTAAGGATTATTTAAAAAGTAAATTTCTTGCGGAATAGTACATGTCTTACAAAATTGAACCGAGCTCTGTATATTAAGTACTTATTGCATGCGTTCTTCAAAATAATTAGGTCACACAAAATCATATCTCTTTTGTCGTAAACTTTCTTTGTATATGGACTACATTTAACTCAATGTATATGTATTTTTAATATTTAACATAGCTCATCATAAGATGAGGTGAGATTTTGATAATCTCATATTCCTTATTTTTTATAGAAAAAGTGAAAGTTTTTTTTAATATTCCTGAATTGCTATTAGATGCGCTCACACATTGAGTAAAAAAATAGAATTTTAAATTAAACAATTAAAATAATACAGTGATTTATTTTAAGAAAAATGCAGTTTTTATAATTCGAACTCAGTGACCTGTAATGACTATTTTAAACGTTCGGTCTTACTAAAAAAAGTTTTAGAATTCGATTTACTATACATGTCCTAGAGTTTCCTCTAAAAGTTGTTGTAGGTTTCATTTCATTATACCTCCGAATAACTAAAACTCATGATTGGACTTGGATTTTACTCCCCTATTAGATGAAAATTTTAAGAATAAAATAAAATTATTATTACCTAATTATTTATTAGTATTAATAATTATTTATAAAGACTTATCTTGACAACTGTTATTTTATACTTTATTTGTCAGATACCGATTAATTTTCAAAGTGTTAAAATCATATGCATTTTATGATATTGACTTTCGTTATTATTGTGTTATTTTTATTTTACGGTCACTTTTTCTCAAAGATATAAAAGTGTGGGTCAATAAATGACTTTTGAATGAAACTCCAGCTTTGATAACAATCACTCCAATTTTTGAACGTAGTCTTTATTTGTGCCATTTTTTAAGCCCTGCCAAAAATAAATTTATTGAGGTTATCGAAATAGATATTTGTTTGTGAGATAATAACAATATTAGTCCAATCTTTTTTCATCGAGCTATTTCTTCACGTTTTAAAGCAAGAAGTAATCACTCAAAGGACACTGTTTGTGTATTAACCCTTTAAATCTACTTTTACAAAAGAGCTTTTGTCTTCGAAAAAATGGAGCCATTTTCTATCAAA
This sequence comes from Diorhabda carinulata, assembly GCF_026250575.1. NCBI lineage: Eukaryota > Metazoa > Arthropoda > Insecta > Coleoptera > Chrysomelidae > Diorhabda > Diorhabda carinulata. The sequence continues at coordinate 9,033,970 of NC_079464.1, read as the reverse complement.
TTCTTAATACGAAACAACGAAGCTTAATCAAATTTCACAGTCAAATTTCTCTTGGCATGATCAGTGCTCATTCATCATTCCCAGGAATTCATGTAACAAAAAGATTGATGTTAGCTACAGACTAACGTTTTTCTGTATCAGCAACAACAAGAAATAATAAAATAATATAATAAATAATAAAATGTAGCTGACAATGTTGGTAGGAAAAGGTATTGATACAGGCAGTAAACAAAGTCCTAGAAAGAAGTATGGGATACTTAAAAGAATAAGACACAGCTTTAGAAACCCGATTGGTAAAAATTAAAATTAGTATCTTTGGGCAAAAATTTCTGATGGAAAAGAACTAGGGAGATGTAAAGCACCAATATTGGAGGACATATTAGTGCAAGATATTTGGGCATGGAAGAGCAGCTTTTTGGCTCTGTACTATATAACCTTCGAAGTTTTCCTTTTGACCTTGCTCTCTAGCTACAGATGCTATGGTACTAGTTAGAGCTAGGAGCTTCACAAGACCTTCTGTTACTAAATTTTTCTCACTGTTGTTGACGAAACCGTCATGAAAACGGTGTATAGGAAATGCTCCAAAGTTTTATCGTTGCGTGGAAAACGACAATTAGGCTCCTTGTCGTCTGCAGAACGCAGTGTTTCAGTTACTGTGACCCGATGCCGCACTGCAATAAACTTGTGAGGATGTTGATCACCTCCCTGGTGATCATCCTTCTATTTATAAACTTCACTATTATTTAGCCACCTGCCATCCACCCATATTAGTCGTATTTAATAATCTAGCCTAGCGAAAATGGAGGAAAGCGTAATCTAGCATCCTGCAGTTCTTTCTCATCTCTAAGACTAGAGAAAATCCAGAACTCTTAGATAAGGCACCACCTGGGAGGTCAAAACACCGTCTACAGTTTTTGGACGTCAGTTTCATTTCACCGTTAAGATGTATTATTATATTGCAGCAGTATTTCTGTAATCAAAGAAATCATTTGAACAGTACCCGAACTGGAAATCAGACGCAGTCTTATTGTTTACAAAGCCCAAATATCATACAAAGCACCCCACGCTTTTATAATTGTGACATTAATTTTTTCATCGGTAATTCTATTCCTATACCAAGAATTATTTTTTACTTAAATTATCGCTAAAAACCTGTTCTAATTTTATAATAATCCAATCAACATTTATGATTTCAATGTATCGATACAAATCAAAAGAGGGCATGAAGTTTTCTTCACTCGGGCTACGTGACCATGCTTGTTTTAAAGACTTCAATATCCGCTAATATTCTAAATTCATTTATAGAGTATGGCCTCAGGGTAAAAATCAATTAGATCGACTGTTTATCATATAACTTGGATAGTTTGTTACAACAATTCACAATAAAAGCATTTGATTCTTTAGCATTACAAAACATGTTCTACTCACAACTGACCCATGTCAGATCGCAAACTTGAATATCGAACGGAAATTTTTTCAAATTCATCCAACAGAAAAATAACACGCTCAATCTGTAAGCGTATATAACTTCTCCATTTGGACTAATTTGTATGAAAATATCTTTGTCGTTCAATCCCATTAGTGTCGATTGTTTTTCGCTTGTTAAAATCAAATGAGGTATCCATATTTTATTTTTCAAATCGTCCTCGCCTTTTATAACTTCTCTTTTAGGAGATAAAGCGGAGTAGCTCAATCTGGTGTCCGTATATCTCTGTTGGATTAAAATGTGAGTTTTGAACTCCTGCAATGAAATAAAAGAACTAAAATTCAATATTAATATTGTATTTAAAATCATATGTACAAAAGATCTAATAGTGATCATTTTTTCAGAAAGACAAGTTCATCAAAGGATAATATATTAAAATAACTCCAAAATCAATATTTCATTTTGTTTATTGGTGATGTTCTGAAAATACTATATATGTATATAGAAAATATGATTACGACGTGAGGCAAATTTTTCGGAATCTATCAGTAGAAAACAAGAAAATAAAGTTTCATAAAAAGTTTTATTATCGATTTTTAAATAGTCTCCAATGATTCTTAGAATCATTGGTAATCATCTGAAGTAGATATGGAAAAATTGTGAAAAGACGTTCCTCAAAACAAGTGTGAGATTTATTGGGCAAAATGCTTGTTGGACTGATGCCACTTCATATTGTATTCTTTTAAAATAAAAGTTATTTCATAGCACAATAAACATGTAAGTTTATAACTGCAAGTTAAAAAGGTATTCATAAGTCCATTAGTCTTGAAATTCATAATATTCTGCATATTTTTCTAGTTTTCTCTTGAAGTGCCAAATTTTAAATGATAACTGTCAAATTTTCTCACAAATAGTATTGTTTCTCAACAGGGAAAGTACTGTTCATAGAACGATCATTGACTAGTTTCTGAGGTTCGTACAAACATCGTTGATTGACAAAATCCAAAAGAGGTTTCATCCAAAAACTTGAGAAACTGAGAGAATACATATCTGGAAGATTTATAGAGTGAACATCAATATGAGGACATAGATGAAACCTGGACTTCCTACTTCTCACCTCAGTTAAAATGGCAGTCATCTGAGTAAATTGGAACTGCTTAAAGTCTTTCGAAAAAAGCAAAAGCACAATGGATTTTTGAAACAAGGGGAATTAAGAAACAGTATTTATAACTGCACATTATTGAATGAAATGGAGAAGAAAAGCATAAATAATTGGTGCGAAGTGCAGAAGAAAAAGTTTTATCAAGATAAATTATAACGAGAAGATTATAATGATGTTCAAATTCAGTAGACGAATTCGGATTCCTCACGCATATTCTTCAGATATGAACCTCAGCGACTATTGGCTGTAGTCTAATAAATAAATCAAATTTGGCTAAAAAAGTTATTTTGTGCTTCCTAGACTCTAGACTTTTTGAGAACCATATTTCACTTTGTTTTGATATTAACCACAATATGAGTGATTTGAGTCCAAGGTAATTCTGATTATTTTATTTACACATAAGAAGATACAAGAACTGTCTTTCATTTTTTGTTGTGCACCAATCCATCATTTATTTTCATTCAGAATCGATTGTTAGTGTATACATACAGTTATTCAACTTTTTCTTCTAGAAAAAATGATCAAAATAAAATATCTGGAATTTCAATCAAATACTTTAGATTATTTTCAGTGCTTACCCAAACCTACCCTATATAAAGTCGTTACAAGCAAAATTACAGCGTTAAAGGTAGTCTCATTTACATTGAACCTAAGGGGGAAAGTACCACTCACAGGATTTCGATAACAGACTTTGCTGAAAGCTAGAAAGGAAGTAAATAGTAGGACAGAATGTAAATCCACACTATCATACGGACACGATAATACGAGGGGTATTTTTGTAAGTTCCAATAGACCAAGTAAGAGACGTATTGAGGCAGTGAGCTCCCACACCTCCATTTATAGAAGGGGGTGAAAGCTCCTGAATGCCAGATTATTGTGAGGTGAGTGGTCAAGACTTCTCACTACTTCTAGAGAAGTTCTTTTCTCACATTAGCACTATGTGGTTGTACATTACTAGACGGATCAGAACCATACCAGATAAGAGCATGCCTTTTCGTTATTTCCCTCTTGACCGATTTGTTTGTTGAGGGAGTGCATGTGATTTGACTTCTATTTGGTGCAGAATTGTAATCACCAAGAAAGTTTTTGTCTTGTGTAAAACGTTTGGGCTGACGTCATTCACTTTTTCATTTCTCACATATTTTTTCTCGCTCAGCATTTTTGAGACCCGCAGGTTAGTTTTTGGATCCAGGATCAGTGTTAAGAATTTTATAAAAAAGAAATAGTGAAATTACCATATATTACAGTCATCATGTGAAGATGACAGTAGTAGTACATTTTTTAGCTTGTAAAAAAAGAAATACTTCCCAACTGATAATTGACGGGAGCATCAATGAGAGCAGCCATCGCTAATCGCCTGTAGATAGGCGAATGGTGAGGAATTGAAACTAGCGCCAGCAGCAATCGTGAGGAAGGAGCGGGACAATCATACAACTCGCAGTCCCATTTTTTGTCACTTCACTTTAAGAAACGAACTTGAGGAAAAAGCGCGAGAAGTTGCTGTGTGTAATGTAAGTGAGCATTAAGCCCAGTTCAAACTGAGCCCAGCTCATGCACATCCAATAGTTCATAAAACGTGGTTTGAGACTAACAGTTTTATCTGTCTTTCAGATAATATATATTTTTTAGACTCTTGTTAAAAAGTATGTTTCGCACCGAGAAGAACATGATGATATTCTGTGATGGGTTGTATTCAATATGTCTTTCTTATAACAAATCAATTCTTATAATCAACACGATCTCGTCTGGACTACGCGTTGAATCTGCGTGTGCTGAGATTAATTCGCATCGAGTTTTAGCCCTTTTGCAAATTTAATCAAATCCATACAAATCGCACAGCACACGTGTGGACTATTCAGTGAAACGTATTATTAATATAAATTATAAATTCTGCGGTTCGTAGATAAGTAGGTACATTATTTTAGAAAAAATTATCTATAAAGCTCACTTCATTTAACCTAACAAACAGTTGTTGGAAGTAGTTGTAACATAATAAAATTGTTGGTCAGTTTTAAATTAAGATTTCATATCGAAAAAAGTATGAATCGTTTTTGTTTAATCTGCGTTACCATTCAAAATATACACATAGTCTGGGTTTAATATATACGTGAGCTGTACGAGAGAAGTGCATGGGGTGGGCTCAATGTGTGCTGGACCTTAAGGTTTGCACTACGTGAGTGTGGTATAAAATATTTATTAGTGGTGGCCCCTACACCTTTTATGTTCCAACTTTATTACTCTTACGTGTTCAGATAGTTTTTTGGATTTGCTGTTGGTATTTCTTTGTTTTTTTGTTGGGTGATTTCCGTTAAATTCTCGTGTCCAATCAAATTTATGATGACGATGAAGCTGAAAGGGTTAACATTTATCTTTGAAAATAAAACTATCCCAACACAAGAAAATGTGAATATAAAAAAGATTGGAAGAAACGCAATTCTTATTCCTATTCCTAGTTGTTATTATTAACCTGTGATTTTATATTAATCCTACCTAAAATAAGGGATAGGATTTGTTTATTCAAAATATTTTCTGATTATAATCTAAATTTTACCTCATCGGATTTCTTAGTCTTAAAAGGAAAAAAATCTTACATGGTTCTTCTATTAAATCCTTTATTTACTACATAAGCCTTCAAAATTCATTTTCTGATTTAGAATATTGCTTTTTCCTAAAAATACTCTCGATTGAAATTCGTTGAAAACTTAAATTAGAATACTACATCTTTGATCTAAGTCTTGTGTTGGTAATGACAAATCGCAAATGTGCTAATCACAGATAACTTAATCCTTGGATATTTCGCTTATCGTCCGGTTAAATTCACGATTCTCTTCTAAAGTTACGTTGTCTTTCGTCTGTCGTCACCTTACGAACGACCGATAAATTCCTTTTAATCATACATCGACTGCAATGATATTTTTCTTGCGAGTTGCCGAAAACAGATATATAGTATACGGTAGCGAGTTTATTCTTCTTCACAATAAAGTCCCTACTAACTATTATTTACGCGAATAACCAAAAATTCGATTTCTTCACCTTCTAATAACGTGAACCTTGGAATAAATCGAGTTATTTGCCAAATAAGTTATTAGATAGTCACAAGTGTCAATTAAAGAGTTTAGTAGAAACTTAACCTTTAATATACATCAAAATTGGTTTGTTTGTTTATTATACCTAAATTTGATTAGTTCATTTTGGAAATATTCGTCATACAAATAATTAAATATTTAATATGGATGCTTTTCAAGATTTAGTTTGTTTGTTTGATGAAAGAATTGATTGAGGAAATACAGAAAATTTCAGAACAAGCTTATTCGTTCGTCATAAAATTGATCATTACAATTTTTTGTCCGATTTTCTTTTTCTATAAATTATTTGCAATATAAACTATAATTTTCAGTTCAACACATATTTCTCCAACTAGCAACTACTTCAATATTAACATTAACAAAATATGTGCAAATATAATTACGCACAGATCGTTGTCACAAATCATAGAAAACCGTCAATACACGGACGATTTCTATGTAGGCATCTTTCATAGTGTTACCAACACTAGACTATTTGTTAAATACATAATAAAGTGACAAATATTTCTTAGTTACTTCGGATTTAAACCAACTAGGGTGAAGAAACTGTAAACATTTTATCGACAATGAAAGCTCCCACTAAAGTTATCTGGATAGCCTAACCTAACCAATCTTAGTTGCTGCTCATCGACATCTTTTTCGGGTATATCACCAAGTTCAAGTGTGGCTTGGTTATCTGCTAGACCCTACAGACTGGGGTTGGAAGCTGGTCAACAATACATTCCCGTTCAAACTTTACTCCCACCTGCACCGAAAAACTGCTGAACATAATGTTTTGCAACTGCAAAAAGAGATGCAGTGCTAAATGAGGTTGCAAGAAAGTCGGACTGTCTTGTTCTCTGGCATGTACACCATATCAAGACCGGTCATGCTCTAATATTGAATCACCAACAGTGGAAAATCCATTTGATAACAACGAGATGACATGCAATTTACATACACTCAAAATAAAAATGAAGAAGAATAATTTGATAGTAACGACTCGGTCGATTAAATTTCAAAACTTTTTATTAATTTTAAATCGCTTTTTATCTTTTTTATCTCTGTTAATTTCTCTTATTTTGCATTAGTTTCAAATTAAAAGTAATCACAACAGACCGGTGGATTAGGCCTATTGTGTAAACCACATTAAAAAACGCGCTAAGTACATTAACTCATAGGTGACGTGGAAACGTGTGCATAATATGACAATTACAACTTTTACAATTTTGAATCATTATATTTCAGAAACTGTGGCTCATAGAAAAAGAATTATCAAGGCCCTTTATTGCAGATAATTTTATGATCTACAATTTTTGTCTGAGATATTTTCTTGATAAAAATTACCATTTTGCTGAAAATCGCAAAAAACTCATTTTTTGGCATTTTTTCCATATACGGGAATGATGGGGAACTTACAAATTTCATTTTCAATTATATTTTCAACAATTCTACAGATTTTCAGCTTGGTGGGTATTTATGTAACTTCGAATGTCTGAATTGCCCGGACTATTATTGTTATTTTTCATTTACGCTTTGTGTTCATGAACCACGTCTACCTGTCGAGAAGGTCTTGCAAAACTGCTCTGAGCGGAATTAGGTCAGACAACTCGGAAGAGCTTTTGTCGTTGTTGTATCCGAAAAACAGAATCAAATCTACGACCTTTTTTCTATACTCTAAGCTATCCAAAATTCTTTTCATTTCTGGATCACCTATAAGTTGAAAAACTCTCTTCTGTATTGAGTCGCGAAGGTATGCTTGGTAGCCGAGCTCCAAATGTGCGAGCAATTTTTTAAAGATAGGAGAATATGGGCATTAGGGCTAAATTTTTAGGTTCTGAATGAAAATCAAAACAATTTAACAAGAAAACATAGAAAAGAGTTTGAGATATAACAAGCTGATGAAAGTTATCAATAAAAATTTCATCAAAGTATAAATCTTCTATGGTAGTAAAAGTAGAAAAATTTTAGGAATTATAAAAAACTGAAAACTGTAGAACAATCGACAATATTATGAGAGAATATAAAAATTGTGAGGAAATCATAAGACAATTGTGAGATAATTATAAGAAACAACGAAGAAAATAATGAAAATCTTATCGAACAGTTATAAGAAAATAACAAAAAAATTATCAGGAAATTATGATCAAATGATCTAAAAATTATGGAAATTTTTGAAAATGATGGGAAAATTTGAGAAATTCTCAGAAATTATCGCAATATTATAGAAATTATGTGACAAATTTAGAAAATTATGAGGAATATGTAACCTATGTGAATCGTGAAAATCAAACATGAGAAACATAATGAATCATAAATTTCAAAAATTAACTTTTTGCTACCTACTCTCCTGGAAAGTGGAGTAATTGGAATTTGATTTAATGGATAAGTTATTTATCTGTTATTACAATACAATACGACAATACAAAATATAATAGAATAATTAGAGCAATATCTCTTTATTACTCATAAAATTAGTGACTTTTATATTACTTCTCATTTTTCATTAATTAAAATATATTTGATTATCAAAATAATCAATACCGTTCAACATTAGGAAGAAAATATTGAATAGATTCAAGTAAATAATCAGTTGGATGAGTCTACGGACTCTTAGAGAACATATCCGGCTCTTCTAGTGTTAACCTTATTGGTAGTACTATTGTAGAAAATTACTTTGTAGAAATTATTTCCAAATAACGTTACATACCCAACAAGAGAAACATTCTTAAATAATTGTGCCTTAAATATTTACTTACCAATTGTTCTGCAGTTTCAATATGGGTCATGTCGAATCTGAAAAACACTTCCAGATGATCAGTTGGCGGCTTAACCAATCTATCATATCTACAAGGGTCCGTGAGTAAATGAACTAATTCTTCTTGCGTATATTTATCTAGATTTTTGAATGTTGTTATGTTGGGGCAATCTGAATTAACATCTGTTGAATTTTCAGATTCTTTACTTGTTACTGCAATAATATTTGTACTAGAAATATCAGATGTTTGTGCTAATTGTAATGTTGCATTTCTGTACTCTGTGGTGGATGCTGTGGAAGTTATTGTGTCTTGCTCTGGAATGTTCATTATTGAAGAACTAGTTGAATTGTTGCCTATTTCACTGAAATAGATATATAACTAGGTATTTTCTGATCAAACTCATATAAGAAAATGTCATGTCATGGAATATAAAATTGGAAATATTAAAGAGCTTACAAAAGATGCAGATAAATTAATGTACAAATCCTCTAGATGCTGGTATCTATTCGTAAGTATTGCACCCAGTCATTCAGTTCCTGAAGTTGTTGAATTTTATATAAATGATGATTCTCTTTTTCTGTTCATATAATGTATGTGAATTATTTTATGTGCATATGATAAATCACTTTATGGTAGACTCGAGTCACTCTAAATCATTTCATAAAATTCATTATAAATGAATTTTGACAATAATATCCACTAATCGTTTTCTTTTTTTCTTAATAACAATAAAAAATCTTTGTAATCCCAAAACACAGTGACGATGATCTCATGGGTGGAACACGTTATGTTCTTCTTTCTTCATTATTGCCCAACAAGAAAACAACCCTTTATATGAGTACCAGAATTAGTCTACGTTCCTTTATTTTTTGTTTTATATGGAAAGTTGACCTAGACGTATTTAAATTGCGCTTGTGAATCCACTCGGATAAGTGGATAGACGTGGAAGATTATTTATTAGGCCACTTAGATCTCCAGACCTAACAGGCTTAAATTTTTATTTATGCGGCCGAATAAGAGATCTCGATTACGCCAATAAACTCACGAGAAGAGATAATATGATTGAAACAATACTAAAGGCAATACATATTTCAATGGCAGAACTTGAAACTGCTGTCCTATCCACCCGTCAGCGATGGCTTCATGTATAGGAATTGATGGAAAACATTTTGAACATCTGGGATATAAATTGTTAATTTTTGGATCTATTATGTGGTTTGTTTAATTATTTGTTCTCATTTTAAGTAATATTTGCTTCACATTTAGATAATTTCAACTAACGGCAATAAAATTATTATGAAAACTGTTTAAATTACTGCAGATGGGTAGGTTAGAACTTTCCATTCAGAATAAATTTTTGATTTATATTATGGCGAACTAGCCTAATTGACAGAAAAACATGTAGTTTCCTTTTTTCCTTTTTTTATTGTTAATTTGGTTTATTTGCTTGCTAATTAAATTGCTTAGAATCTAAATATTTTGTATTGCTGTGCAAAATTACAAACATCATCAATTTTATAAAAATTGGCTACGCAGTACCGGACTTATCGACTTTTTTAAACAAGGTTCTCACTCTTCCCCACATCTTATTAGAAGAGATAGATAAAAACTTGTGAGATGACATATGCACAGAATTTGTTGACAAATTCGATTATGGCATATAAAGTGCCACTTAATGTGGTAAATTTGAAAGAATTGCCTTTTTTAATCTTATATTTTCTGTCTAGTGGTGAATCTAAATTTCTGAAAATAATTTCCATGTGTTTTTCGGGGCCATTGTTCTTATAATTTTTTTCCTATGAAGCTGTAATATAATTTGTTTATGATATGGCCGTCGGCCATTCTTAGTTACCACCTGGTATGTAATATTACTTTGTTAAAATGTTCTGTGCGAATTTTCTAAGTGGAGAGTATTTGGAAATATCCAATTTTCCATTACTATGATACATGAAAAGTGTGAATTTGATCGAGGATATAGGTTATGCTGGCTTTAAGGGCCGTTGTAGTTGGCATAAATCTGTAACTCAAGAAAATCTCTTTTTTATAAAATCCCTTAAGTGACATTACCATACTTTCGAATCGTTCGAGTACAATGTCCAATACGGGTGAATTGTGTGATATGTAGCGTCGTCCGCTGAAGTTGTTGATATACCCGCAGTGGACGACCAAGGGCAACAACGGCAGTAGACGATCAATTCATTACACTGTCGGTAATGAGAGACCGACATTTAACAGCTCCAGAGGTTCGGGAAAGACTTGAAGTGATTCGAAATACACGTGTTAGTGCAGACTCAGTGTGGCGGAGATTGAGAGAGCATGAAATCGTATGCCCCGCGACAGGACGCAAACTCCTGGAAAGGCATCGAAGAGAAAAGCGATTATTTTCTGATCATTATTCTCACTGAACGCTGGAGCAATGGAGAACTGTTTTATTCACGGATGAGTCTCGATTTGGTCTATACTACTCAGATAGTATATCGAGATAGGGTGTGGAAACGAACAGGGAAGAGATTCCCTCAATGTACCATTCGTGAATCACGGCCTTTTGAAGGAAGTTCAGTTGTGGTTTTGAGTGAAATTAATTTCCACGCCCGGACTGTACTGATTTTCATAAATAATGGGGGTTTGACTGCTTGGAGGTACATCGAGGAAGTCCTCCTAGAGGATGTCATCCCATTTGTTCCATTTATTGCAGGATAATGCTCCTCCACACACCAGAATGGTTACCAAATACTTGGGATAATTTAGGGAGGTGTGCTAGACGTCGCCATGCTCTTCCTAGTGGCTTAAATCAGCTTCTAATTGCTCTTCGAGAAGAATAAAATCCTATGAGTACGTCCAGAATTTAATTTAATCGGTTTCTGACAGGGTTAGAGCCCTTCGCCGTAGCAGGGGGAGTAATACCCGCTATTAGAATTACATATATTAGAAAAATGAAGAATATTTTTAAAAATGAGTTAATTTATCATATTTTTCTTTATTTTGTATTTCTTTGTAAATATTCAATGAAAATTATTCACTTTTGGCAGATTTTGTTTAAATAACCTATAAATTCACCAATTTTGACCATAAATTGATAAGATTAATACGTATATTTAACAAAATTATGGAACCAAATCTAATTGTTCGTTTTTTTTTGCTATTGAGTTCATTCAAAATCTTCGTTCCACTAGTATTCAAGTAAAAAGTAGTATAATGTAAAAGTAATATATATTTTATTATTTTCAGTATATCTCAAAATAAGCGTCCCATTTAACAAATTATTTTCTATTGTAATTTTCAACGTTATTGAAAACTTCTCTCATTTCCTCAAACCATTTACTTAAAACTTTGTTTCTGTAAGATATGGTTAATTTATAACGAATAATATGATACATTTTTTAATTATAATTTTTAATTCATATAATATCCATTTAATCAAATTCTACACTTTTTTGGCTCCACACTTTCTGGGACCTCGAATTTTTCAAACGTGCGTCAATCTATTTTTTAAATATTACCGAGTCAATAAACAAAATTATAAATTTGTATCGTTTGATAAATGTTTGTACAAAGTGAATTAGGATTTTATTTATTGTATCTTATCTAACAATCCGCTTTAATTTAACCGTTATGTTTGAACAGGTAGATAATTCTGTTTTTGTTTAATCCCATTTTATATTCGGTGTCAATATTTATAATAACACACTGGGTGTTATAAAGTGTGAAGGAGAATCTATTCCATTCTTCAAAATATCAATTTATCTGCAATTTGCAATCTATTATAACAAAAGCTGAGATAGGTCAATTAAGTAGTCCTACACAATAACTGTTTGTTGCTAATAAGCTCCCTAAATACTTTCCTTTGCACCTCACCCTTCCAGAACCTAGAACGCTTCAAATGTATCGTGATGTTCAATATACAAACTTTATTATTCTAAATGATAAAATATTCTTTTTGTTACTTTATTTTTACAAAGCTTTTCGTAATTATTGTTATTAATGAATGTTTATAATCTAAATTCACGATTCATAATGTTCCCAAACTCTTTATCAACAAATGATTATAAAGATTATACTTTTTTCTTTGAATCAACTACCGGTGGAAAAATAAGCAATAAAACTATTGCTATTGGAGGAGTAGATAAAACCATTTAGGAGAGAGAGAGAGAGAGAGAGAGAGAGATTCGTTGGGTAGAACTTGGTAGGATAAGGAAAATTTTAATAGGAGGGATTGTTGGAGTAGGCCCTGATATAGAAATTGCTCCTTTGCAGAGCTAGGGTTGTGGTAGTTGAGTGGGGTTATGTGTCCTATCTTTTCTGGAGGAGGAAATGCGGAGATTGAGGATTTTTGGATAAAATATTTGATTTTTTCGAAAATTTTATTTATTTTTTTGATTTTTGCAATTTTTTTTTGTTTATTTTAAATTTAAAAGTGAGCTGTCGTCGGCCATTTGGCTGGGGAACCGGTTCACCAGGTTGCAGTAAAACCGCAGAAAACCTGCAAAACTGACGATCGACAAAGGGTGTATGGAGTGAGTGTGGGAATAGGGTTTTATTGAGGTTAATTTCAGGGAGGTCATCGTAGCAGCCGAAGAGGCGGATAAGGGAGTTTCCTTTTGGTATTGAGCCAAAGGTCCGTATATTGTTGATCCAGGGGTCTCTGATAGCGGAGTTATTTGATTCGTTATGTCTGTATTGACATAAACGATGTTTCTAGAGCTGAATCTACACTTGTATTGGCACCATTTAGAAAGTTTAACGTGGGATATGAAACGAAAGAATTATTGGTTCTTTCATTGTTGAACAAAACATACAACAGGCTGAAATTTTTAAATGCAGATGATGGAAGTATGCAAGGAGGAAACAAGCACTTAAACTATAGACTAAGATATAACAGAGCGTATTAGTTCTGAAATTTGTTCGTATAAATAAATATATTCAACGTTCAGTTTTCAATCAAAAATTGTTCAGTGTTCAGTTCTGATATGGTTTAGTTATAGTGCAACAATAAATAAAGCTTCTTCTAATGTAACATTTCATAGGTAACGGCCGGTTTAACAATGAAATTGAAGTGAATTCTGAAGTCTCCTCCAATTTTATTAGTGCGTTTTATAATAGATCATCAAGGTTAAAGCTGGCTTTAGAGATCCTTACACCTTGAGGATGATCGACTCGATACAAATGAGAACAATTCGACTTATAAACGATCCAAGCTTGACTAGAAACTTGAACATCTTAAAAACAAATTACTAACTTGTTTCAGTGACAAACTCATATTATAGTGGTCAGGTTTAAATCAAAATAACCTTCGTCCATTGAAACCTTTGAGAAGTAGGTGATTCAAGATGCCAGCAAATCAACAGGTCGAGTTTCTTTAAACCAACAACTTGCCGACTGGTTGGCAACCAGTTGCCCCGTATGTAGTGACCCCTTCATTCAAATGATAAGTTTGTTACTCATTGCAAACTGGTCAACGATTTGCGTCTTAAATGAGTTTCTTTTGAATTGATTCGTGTATATTTAGCCTAAAGCTCTGTTTGAAGTCGATATCAACTCAAGTCGACTTTAGTAAAGTCGTCTTATGAACCCGAAACAAGTTATTAAGAAATTAATAAATTATTCGTATGCTTAAATTCTATTTCTAGGGATATTTACTGAATAGTATGGGTCGTATTCTTTCCAATTTACAAAATTTTCATTTATTTTGTACAATTTCCTTCAAATTTATACTTAATAACTTGTGTTGTGCTTACAAGCATTTTCTGTTATAATTATTGTATTATATTTTCTCAAGTTAAGGTGAGTATATAGACAGACAATATAGACAATGCAAATAATCTATAAGAATTATAAATCTTTATAATATCTTAATTTTAAATATATTTCGAGAATTACATTTGAGCATAACCAAATGTTTCCGATTTTTGTATTCTAAAGAGGGGACATCAAAGAAAACATAATAATCCAAAATACGTATTAAAATATTTATAATCATACGTAAAATCTTCTAGTTTTTGGTATTTAATTTTAAGGTCTCCAAAAAAGATCGATTTTAAGGATATGTGGATTGAGGCTACAGGAAGAATTGATTGGTCTTCAATCCAAAGAGCTGTATCTTCTCTCTTTACTTTTAGAGACTAGTTTTTTTAATACTTCAAGGTCTTCTGCCATATAAGTAGTAAAATACCTTTTACATTGTCATCAGTGCACTAATAGCTTTTTGTCAAATCAACTCAACTAGTTTTTATATGGAATAAAAATGAGGTCATGAAAGTGTTAATGTCAATTTATAAACTTTTACGCTCGTGCTCGTGCTCGCGCTCGCGCTATCGTTTACGTATAACATAAATTAAACAAATTACGAAGTGTGATTCATAAACAGAAACGCTGGCGATCGCTCTCAAGTTCACGATAGGCTGGCACTGGGAGATGGTCACGTTTCAGCGCGTAGCCAATGAAAACAAATATCCAGTTCAATGATCAGGGATATATAGCAGCATAATCAAATTCAATCCTAACTAGACCAGAAACAATATTAACAAATCTAGAAAATTCTGAAACTTGAAACAATTGAAATAGAGACGAGATTTTTTTTCTACAATGCAAATGAAATGTCTAAATACGAAAAATATTTTGTAGTTTTGTGAAATGGTAACTCTAACTGGTTTCGATAGAGACTGTCAATTAAATCGACAAAAAGTCAAAAAATAGTTTCCAACGCGAACTCTAGCTCGAACATATTTGTTCGCGGGACTTGGTTTCACAATAGTTGTAAGAGTCAGTTTTCTTGTACAATTGAAGCAATTTTTTTTCTATAGTTCGGTACTTCACGATTAAGTTTCAACACTTAATCAATGCATTCAATCTAACCAAAGACCGATCCCGTGTGAGTTCCCAAAAACGTAGGGTTCTAATTTAATTTTTGCTTTCTATGCGTCTAGGGTATTATTTAGAACAGTCGATAAGCTAGACGAAAGGTTAATGTTACAAAAAAACCTTAACAACATGAAGTTTAAAGCACAAGTAAGACCAATGGGAATGTAAACGTAAAGAAATGAAATAATGGTTTCAGATTTGAGCGATTCGTTGTCTTTAAACAAAATACAAATTTTCTGGTACCTGTACATCTTTCGGATTTATATCTCAAAACATCTGTTCCCACGTCTTCTAAGTAAGCGCTTTTCATCTAATTAATACATGACCCCTTTTAAAATGGAGGATGTCGTTGGTGATGTTATGAACATTAGGATGGGAATAGAGATCATTTCAAATAGACTCTAAAAAAATTTATGACATTGTTTTCTGATGATAATGTTTAAGGAACAATGAAATTTCACTTGTGTATTTATAATGTATTGAATATAAAGTATAAAATGTAAGTATTAAATTATTATTACAATTTTATATTTTTACTTATTATAAGTGCAGATCTGTCCTCAAGAAGAGTGCCTTGTCTAGTGCAGTTGCATGAGCCTAGTCACGACCAGTCGTTAGAAGGATCTGAAATAATCCTTGAATTGTCATGTTTTTCTCATGTACGTTGTGTACTCAAAAGTCGTCAAAGCAACGGCCTCGTATGTTTTTCCCCAAAAGGAAGAGCCAAGAATATTGTACATTACGAGGGATGCTACTTAACTTTTGAAATAGACAAATATTTATAATGGGCGATGGCTTTATCGTTTTTAAAAATCTTCTCCATTAAATTCAATCGAAGGATTTTTTTTATTCCGATTGAAGCACCTCCAAAACATGGAATTTGAACGCATCATCCGCTTCTTCAGATATAGAAAAACGTTGACCTCGCAATTTATTTTTGATCTGCAGGAATAAGAAGAAATCATTTGGTTCCAAACAAGGACTGTACGGCGGATGGCCAATCAATGTTTTGACTGTTCAATAACGTGTTTATTTTATATGTGAGCTCTGATTGTCGTGAGAGAATTATTTGTCTTCTTAAAATGAGTTTCCCTTTTTTTTTCGAACACTTGGGGCAAACAAATTCTGGAGTATCAACCAGAATTGACCATTCTACGTTACTCTTACTGGAGTTACTGGAAAGGTAACGATATTCCATAAAACAGTCGACCATTTGCTTCGTTGAATTTGGCTCGCCTTGAAAGACCCATACAGTCGATCGTTGTTTAGTTGCGGATCATATGCTTAGATCCGTCACTTGTCACGATATTATAGACGTCTTTCGAGCATCTTGATTGAATTTTTTCAGTAGTATTTCTTCGCACCAATCGAAACAAGCTTTTTTGAGCTAGTGTCAAATTATACGGTAACCAAAGCGAACAAATCTTTTTGGCAGCCAAATATTCATGCAATATTGAATGTATGCAAATGGGACTAATGCCCAAGTTGATCGGCACAACTGCTGTTGGTCAAAAGTCATACAAAGTCATCGGACGAAAATTCCTTTTTTTAACCAAGAGGAATGTTTCGAATAACAACTGAAATAGCATTCGTATAACAACACGTTCTGAGTACGTTCTCCATTAAAAATGTCAAACTTTATGTTGACAATTCCAAATTTGACATATTAGTATCAGTGTTCTCATATCTCAAAATTTAAGTAGCACCTTTCGTAGAGCTCGTTCTTCACTAATGTACATCATAAATCAAGAGCATCCGCTTCTGAATATACCTATGTCTTTATCAAAGTATTGACATTAGCTACAAAATGTATTAGTGAAAATATTTAAAACTGACGTAGTACGGCTAGATAAAATACTTAGCCTCCTACTACTATCATAAATGTGCTTTTGCTATAAGTATGACAAGTTAATGTACATTTTAATCGTTATTAATCTTCTTATTTATTTATAAGCAATTAACCTTACGATAACAAAAATAAAATACAAATAGTATTTTAATACCACATTCCTCCTTACAAGGCAGCTCAACTACTACATGAGTAATAGTTATAATTCCAGTTAGTACAATTAACCCAATGGGTTAAATTGGGATTAACCAGAACGTTATGTATGATTAATTATCACTGGCCGACAAGATTTTCGTAACACACGCGAGTCCTTTATTTTTAAAATGAAATACTCGTCTAATAATAGCGAAATATTTATTAAGCCCTAACACGTACCTCTTTTCAATAGCTTAATTATCCCTGTTTACATTATCACATAGGTAATTTTATGAAGGGTCGGTTAATATCAGTAAATTTTAAGGCCGAAAAAATACCTGAATTGTTTTATTCAAAATAATAAATATCAAAATAACATTAAAAAATAGTATTATGTTGAGTTTCATTGTAAGTGGTTCTCTGTTCCTAGTGCAAAAAGTGATTATAAAGACGAAAATGTCGACTTAAACGCGCTGCAGTTGCAAAACTTCTCCTCACTAATTTTGCTTTATTTGTGGAAAATTTATAGTGAAATCGCAAGCTAGGCCAATTGCCGAAAATGTGAAAACAGCCTACTCCAAATATTTTGCTTCTTTAATTTGAGACCAGGACAAGCAGTGGGCCCCCCACGCGTGCTGTGTTAGTTGTAGCGTGTCATTGGTGCTGTAGATGAATGGAAATAAAATAGCATGCCTTTTGTAATTCCAATGGTATGGCGGGAAACTACTAACCATTTTGACGACTGCTATTTTTGTCTAACGAAGACTGAAGGTTCTTCTAAGACAGGAAAGCACAAGATCGAGTATCGAAGATTTACCAGTACCGATTGCGCCATTAGATCTGCAAAATATCGTTTTAGAAGATACTGGAGACAACGTGTCATCAGGAAGCTTCGAAGAACAATTCACCGACCCTGTTTTTACTCCAAGTACCAGTTCCGGCAAGCCACATTTGATTGTTCAAAGTAAGTTGAATGATTTAGCAAGTGATTTGGGGTTATCAAAGCAACAGTCTGAACTTCTTGCTTCCTGTCATAAGAATTGGAACTTGTTAGTCAATTAGTCAAAGAAACAAAAATTATGATCTTAAGAAAAAGAAATGCTACATTTTCTGCATTTTACAGTATGGAAAATTGTGTGCTTTTATTGATATTATTGGTCTAATGAAGTAACTTCACTATTTATTGACTTGTCTAAATACAGTTTAAAAGCAGTACTATTACACAATGGAAATTTAAAACCGTCTATACCAGCTACTCATTCCGTGAAGATTCAGAAACTTATGAAAATATTCGCTTGCTTTTGGACAGAATTAACTACAACATGTATAAATGGCAGATATGTGGGGATTTGAGGGTGATTGGAATTTTGAGGGGACTTCGGTGAGTGTTTATGTCCCTTGTAAATTCCAAAAATGTCCTTCTGCCCCTTCCTTTCACATTAAACTTGGATTGATGAAAAGCTTGGTGAAGGCTATGGATAAATAAATAAATAAGAAAATTGCTGGACAATGACAATTTTGAAAAAAAGCTCACCAGATTTAGAGCATGGAAGGTATTTATTAGTGTAGTGAGTGGATTTTTGAGCTGAATTCAAGAGAAGATGAATTTCTAGACGCCTACAAATCCATTGGTGCTTGAATGTTATTGAAAATTCGTTTCCTCCACTCTCATTTGACATTTTTTCTCGAAAATTTGGCTGCTGTCAGTGATGAGTAGGGTGAAAGGTTCCACCAAGATATTAGAACAATGAAAATTCGGTATCAAGGATGATGGGATTCGTCATAACCCTCATAAAAGGAAAAAGTAGAGCTAATTGACATTTTAAGTAATTTTTTTTGTTGTTTTTGTTTTTAATGGATTTGAGGCATGTTTATTATATGTAAACTATGAATATTGTCAATATATACGATTTGAAAAACGTGCTATTATTTTTTTAATAAATATTAAATATTTTACCAATGAATATGGTTCTATAAATGTAACATAAAAACCTTAATTATTACAATTATTTTTTTCATATTTTCGTATTTCTATAGGTCTATTTTATCACAATATGCTACTTATTTTTGTGTTACTAAAAAAAAAATTTGTCGACCAGTGATTGACGACATGGGGTTCTATAGAGTATCTCCTTCCAGCGGTGGGGAAAGCTTCCACAGATTTTCTTGTAGGAATAAATCCTAACATACTTAAGTGAATCAAATCTTTTTCAATTATAAAAGATATATGAAAGTGTTGGTTTGAATAGAGGGAAGGTGTAGAATAAGAATATTCAAGGGCGTTAAATATTATTTCAGAGTATCACAAAGCATTAAAAATTATTCAAATCAAATGTCTGACGGTTTGTTGAAAAAATCACCATTTTCAATAAATAGCTGGAATGGTAGTATTAAAAAAAATTGTTTAATTTATAATCTTCACCCATGTCGTACTATCGTCACATACAAGGTGAAAAAAAACACAAAGCAGAGACGTATAAGGGAAATCAGATATGACGGTTGGATGCAATCTACCACCAAGTTGCATGCTTGAAGAGTTATAAGGCCTCAAATTAGGGGCCAAAATTTCGAAGAAAATTTATTTCCCATTTCTTCAGCCTTATAATTGAAAGTGATCGAACCTGTCTTGGGGTTTAATTAGAGGCGACCGAACCTTAAAATTTCACAGTTTTTTTATCCGTCAGCTCATTCGAAATTTTTTTTTCATACCATGGATACTTTTATTCTAAAACTTCTCTTACTCTTCTAATTCTAGTTATTTAAAAACAAATAAATTTCACATAATGTTGTCTATGAATTTGATTTCAGATATTTAATTATCACGGCCAGTAGCTGCTGATCATTTTCGATAACATGGCATTTGTCTATAAGACATTCCACAATTCGGTTATCAAATAGAAAAGAATAAACAACTAGAAACAAATAAACGGTTCCCAATGAAAAGGGTGCGCTACTGCTCGTGACGATTTTTAATCCGTTGAGATAAGGATGCGCCCACTCGTGACGGGTATATTTCAGGTAAACCAAAAGAAGTAGAAGTATCACATTTGTAAATAATACACCGAGTAGATTATTTTTTATTGGACAATGATTAACCTAACCACATAATTACATTTGTATTGTTTGAAAAAAAAACTCAGCAACGTTTTACATGAATGGTACTTTTCAATACTGTCCAAAGTACTTTATGTTGTGTTTAGAATGTGAAATATTTTTTACTGGAATACACTATAAATATATATTCTATTTTTGTTTCTCGTATCATAATTAAAATCTCAGACTGCAAAAACTTCCGTCACGAGTTGTCTAAACTTCATGACAACAACGATCACGAGTTGACACATTAAAACAGAAGTTAAAATGTTATGGCGGGTATCAAACTCACGATATTGGCGGCTTAAAAGTCTCTTAAAAGAAACCACAACGCGAACGAGGATGAGGACCTGTCGGAATGACAGAAGGTGGTGGAATGTCCTTCTTCGCATCTATCCGTGGGTTTATCCAAGGGTGGATGCTTAGCAGGAAGTGCGCGCACGTGTTTGTATGTTCCTTGAAATAATTTTTGAACAAACTTAGTTTATAATTTTTTTGTAGATGGCATGATTCGGAAGAAATTAGGATGAACGAAATCCTCATCCCTAACTGTATCGAACGTACCTACTTAAAAGAATTCCAAGGTTGAGCTTCCATCAGGAATGGATGAAATCTGAATGAGGTCAACTTGCCCTCAAATTTTGAGAAAAAAGGAGTATTCGAGCGCAAAGGGGGTGAAGGACACATGCTTAAACAGCGCAGCTGCACTAATGACACCTAATCAAAGCTGATTTTGGAATACTCAATGAGTTGGATGGTGAGAGGGCAGTAGAGCTGCTGTGGATCGCTGATAGCCACTCAACTGCTAATGGTCCTGAATCTGTAATGTTAATCCCTTACCCCGATTCGCTGATTAAGTAAAATCTTCAGCTGTGGGGAAATACTGGAGACTCCAGTTGTGTGTAATAAAGGAGGACACTATGATACGGTACTGAAAACTTCTATTAACACACGGAGGAAAATAAGAGGATTCCACTTTGTAACCCTAATTTCCCCGGCAGGAAACAAAAATCATATAAAAAACTATCACAAAATGTGCTTAAAACAAATGGAAATCCGTAAAGATAACTTAAATTTTTGTGGGCACAATGAAAAAAGCAAAGAAAAACTTACCAGTGAATATAAAGAATAAAATCACCACAAATTTAGTAAAATTTACTTTTATTTGGAGTGTAGATAGGTAGAGGAAGAATTCGAATCAATTTAGATGTTGTATTGAATTTCTCGAATACATTGGGGAGTCGATAGCAAAAATTAATTTTTTAAAAAAAACTCAAAAAGTTAGAATTAATAAATCCGAAGTGACTACTGTACCACAATACGTGAATAAAGGAGTATTCAAAATGTTTGAAAAAAAAAAGTAACAAGCCGAATGGCATAATAACGTAGTTTTAAAGCTAGTGACGTCTAGAAGATTTTGTAATTATGGAGAGCCCCCATGCGATACAGCCGGGAAGACCAAATGAACTGCAAAGGCAATAATGACAGAATTACCGACAATGCCTCTCAATTTTTAGTAATATTAATAGTAAACACAAACGGAACTTTAGTATTAAACATAAGTTTATGCTATGCTTCTACAAACTTCCGCAGTTTCGCATGTTTTTCATAATCTACCACATTATCCTTAATATTAGAAAAAATAATGTAATAAGTAAAGTAATAATAAAAGTAATGAATTTATTTCATTGGATCGAAAATATACTCAGATTTTGAATTAAATTTCCTAAATTGAGACTTCTGATTTGTATGTGTCTCTTAAATTTGATTAAAGAAAGATGATCAAGTATCGCATGAGCTAAAGAAGGTCGATAAAAATTGTAATTCGATCAACCATAGACCACATGATTTAGACAAAAGGACAAGAAAAATGTAGGTCAATGCTTCCATCCGCGAAGCAAAGAGAAGTAAAAACTAAATTATGTATTGAGGCGAAAAATCGTCAATTAATTTTAAATATCGTACTTCAATCAATCAACTATTAGATAAATTCAGTA
Source organism: Diorhabda carinulata (assembly GCF_026250575.1). Taxonomy (NCBI): domain Eukaryota; kingdom Metazoa; phylum Arthropoda; class Insecta; order Coleoptera; family Chrysomelidae; genus Diorhabda; species Diorhabda carinulata. The sequence goes on along the minus strand of NC_079464.1, from coordinate 9,011,626 downwards.
ATTGAGAGACAAATTATCAAATTATGCTATTTTACGTTATTTATATTTAGTACCGTCCATTGCTTTTCTCATAAACTATTTTCAATAAAAACAAAGAATTTTTGTAGAGATATAATATGACAGAAAATAAACTGTAATTGAATGAACACTTTGAGCACTTCTCTGCAATCTACTATCGTATTTCAAACGGGAATAGTTTCACTTTGATTGGAATTTTTAAATTTGGGCAAAGAAAGCGGAGAAGTTTAGCAACTTCCTTTAAAACGAAGATACTCACTCTTTTCTAACCATGTTTAATTCAACTGAAAAATTTATCGGCTACCAGTGCGACGGAATCTTTTACCTTATTGTAAACTTTGGATAGCAAACCTGAAATGAACTCATGAATCGTAGAATTCCAAACAACTGAATACCGTTTTCTATTCTTCTAAAATAACTTCAAAAAAGATTTGGACAGTAACCTCAAACAAGCTTTACAAATTATGAACTCGGTACTCTTCGAACTTTATGCTTTTTAAATATTGGTTAGGTGAGATGAAAAGTTCTTAGGCTAACACATAGATGGCGCTTCTAGTATTAAACCCATATAATTTTCAAATAGCCCCAAATTTCAAAATACTCGTGTATAAATTTGTCAGCATATTGTACATTTGTGAGTTAAGCATGTTGAGTGCTTGAGAAACTTTCTTTAGCTTGAAAAATCGATTAAAATGAATTTATTGTATCAATAAAGCATTGTTTTTGGGCAAAAAAATTTTATTGGAAGCAACGCTTGACTTGATAAACTTATTCGCTCTTTTCTTCAGGAAAATTAACCATTGAAAAGTGGTTTTCTAAGTTTAAGCGAGGTGAAATAAGTACCGAGGTTGATACATGCCGTTAACGTCCAAAGTGGCAGTCACCGAAGAAACAAAATCCATAACAGAAGGTATATATTGGACATATCGTGAGAGGATATTTGGATATGCGACCAAAAACAACGAATTGATAATTCTGAGCATTGTTCGAGGCTATTCAATCGTAATAAATTCGATTTTGCATGGATATCTGACCATGGATGAAACATCACTATAATTCCATACCGGAGTACAATTATCAGTCTGCCGAGTGAGGTGCAAGTGATGAACCGACTCCAAAGCATCGGGAAAGTCGGATAGCAAGGTTATGGCATCAGTATTAAGTAATTTTCATGGTATAATACATATCAACTATATTAAATAGGGAAAAATCATAAACAGCGAATATTACATAAGGTTATTGGGGCGTTTTAAGAACGAAATCGGCCCCATTTAAAAAAGAAAGTTTTGTTTTATTAAAACAATGCACCGGGGTACAAATCAATAAAAATAATGGCTAAATTACATGAATTGTGTGCCAAATTCCTTCGACATTGTCCAGATCGGGTTCCTAGCGACTTTTTCTTTTTTTCAGATCTCAATTGGACGTTCGCTAGACAAAAATTTTGCTTCTATGAAGGGGTTATCGCCAAAACTGAAGCCAATTATGAGTCTAAATAGAAAATCGTACTATAAAATGATATCAAAAAATTTATATGACCGATATAATCATTGTATTGCACTCGAAAGCAAATCTGTTTAATAATTTAATCAAATTATCAAAAGAAAAATATTTTTCCCATGTTAACCAACGAACTTTTCAATCTTCATTACTTGACCGTTATTGTTGGTTCTAATCGTAAGATAATCTAAATTTCTAAATTTCTAAAAATCTAAAAATTTCTAATTTTCTTTGGATAAATATATTATTATAATCTGGTAGAGCCTTTAGGAAATGTTATACAGGGTCTTTCATTGCATTAAGCGGAAAAATTCGATCAAAAATCACCAAACAATTACATGTCTATGAAGCATAGATTAATCGCAAATTAACAATCAAAGCAAAGGTTTAGTCAATCAAAGCTTTTGGAACGTTTAAGTTCCTCCCTAAAAGTATTTAGAAAAATTATTCGAGTGCAGTGAATAAAAAAAATTTACTACCAAGAAGTACCTGAATACCCATCAAAAAAGGAGATGGGGTTACCTTAGGTTAAATAATTTTATTTCACTTTTTACGTTTTAGTTTAAAATAATTAAATCGAAAAGTTTTGAATTAATAAATTGAGTCATACACAGTTATTAAATTATGAGTTTCAATCCAGGCTCTATAAGTTAAGGGATAATATTCTAAAGAAAATTAATATAGAAATATTCTAATTTAATTTTCTGTTTAAAGACTTTTCATAAATTTTATATCATGGCTTTTTGGTAAAGTTGGAAAATGTATCTAGATTATTACCGACTTACAAATAGAAAACTAAGAAAACAAAATGTTTAAAAGAAGCTACTTTTGAGACAAATGACAATTTGTTTTAAATTTATTGACTAATTTTTTGCTTCTATTCTAAATATATTTACTTGTCGAGAAACTTATTGAAATATATATTTATATAACCTAAATTGGCAACTGCCAACTGCCTTTTATGTAGTATCACCATCTATGAAGAAATTGAAGACCGTTTGGTCCTTGGTCCGATCAGTTTACCATGAAAATCGCAAGTTCACTTTCTGTAGCACATGCACGCGCGTCGTTCTTCTTTACCGGAGCCTATAGACGCTCGTCTCTAGGTGAGAATATGTTAGACAGCTCGAAAAACATCTGCCGTTTATTAGAACAGAGTCAGGTCAGCGACCTTTCTTCATGCTCTAAGCTGTGCAAGTTTATGATCAACTCTGGGTCGCCTATAAGGCTTTCTTGGTTGAAACCTATATGAACATTAGGAGGAAAGAGTAGCAGACTGATAATAGTACAAATTGGCAGTTCAAATGCTTATTTTAAAGGTAGTTTATTGATTATTGGATCCACTCATATCGGTGACCACCATGAGGATATGAATAGTGAATGGTCGAACGAGTAATAATATTAATGGATAATGCAAGTTATCACTCGAGACTTAAAGAAAATTTCTCACAACCAAGTGAAAGATTAATGAAGAAGAGAAAATGTGGAAGTTTAACAGTATTATTGATGGAATGATCGAGTCATACACACAGATTGTAAATATTGGAAGCGACAGTTCATCCTCTGATTAGGATATTCATACTAGTAAGTTTTTATAATAAAATTATTATTTATAAACCTAACGTTGTTCAAAGTTTGAACCCTTACCACTATATAACCAGTATGATAAAACATACCTTGCGGAATAATAAATATTTAAAAAAAAATTGCCCTTTTTCCCTTCAGCTGTTTAGAAGTTATTAACAGATTAATTAGTTGAAAATGTAAGTGTCCACCTGACATATTCATTATATTTATGAAAATGTTATTTCACACGAAAATAGTCGAATTATAACTTGAAAAATTATTTCAACTGTCTACTAAAATATGTTTTACGTATGCTTTATTATTTTAATACTCTGCCATGAAAAAAATAGAGTATAATTTCTAATACAATGTTAGCTATGAAAAATTTAGTATTCGGGAATTCTCGAAAAGTACCTTTTATGTGGCAAATACAGCAAACATTTACCAAGATTGTTCAAAATCAACATTTAGATCTCTCTATCTAATTGGAAAAAAAAATTAACAAACATAATTTTAATTTTCCTTCAATTACTTGTTTCTTAGACCTTTTTATATGTTTATGTTCCTAAATTGTTTTGATTTTAGGTCTACTCTAATTTAAAATTAGTCTTTTTTTTAAGAAAGGTAAAAATTTAACGTTTCGACTACTTTCAGCCTTTATCAAAATATGATTTGACACTGACAATTTGCGTAGTTAGTCAATACATCACCTATATCATGAATATCAAAGAAATAATTTTTTTTAAATTATTTAGATCTTTTCTATCATTTAAAGCTTTTTTGTTCTTATGAATGTGAACCATATCTAGAAATTCTCTTTTTCATGTATTAGATTCCATGAATATTTATAATTGAATTTATGTTTTTTTTTGATATTTCGTGGTTCGTTAATGCAGATTCATTTTTTTTTATCGTATTGAATGACTATTTGCTAAGTCCTGTGATGTCTGTCCTATGTAGACAACGTCATAATCAGTACAAAGTACTTGATATATAATATTACTTCTTTTGTTTTTGTTATTTTAGATTTTAGTTTAGTGAAATATTGCCTGTATTAAGTCCTCTGCGACTTATACGAATATCATATGTACAAGGACTTTCCCAATAATTCGAATCGAATTATTTCAATAAATATGAAATTAGAATAAGTCATAATGTACTTAATACATTATCCAAATATTTCACCAAACTGAAATCTAAAACATCCAGAAAAGAAGTAACATAGTCCACATAGGGCAAATATCTCAGTATTCAGAAAATAGACTGAAGGTCCATCAATACAATAAAATATAAAAGTAGTCGAAACGTCAAATTTCGACCTATCTTAAAAAAACTAATTTCAAATTAGAAGAGACCTGAATCAATATGATTTAGAAACATAAAATTTTAATTTTTTATATTCATTTCGCAAATCAGACTAATATTTTTAACAATGAATACAACGGAAAATCGATGTTGTATCCATAACAATATTAAATATTAAAATAAACTGTCAAACATTACTTTATTGGACTTACACTGATACTGAGATGAATATGGTTATTACTTTGTTCAGTTCACATTTACAGATAATTTATCCGTACAAAGCTGAAATTTGTCACACTTCAGAAGGTTTGGACACAAGGAAATCGTAGTTATGTTTCTGTTCAGGAGAGCTGATGTTAGAAAAAATAGATTTCCATATATTGATATTTTTTCTGACGAAAGCACTTGTACGACAAGTGTTTCTTTTTCCAAAAAATTGTCGACATTTGTGGGAAGGCAATTCCCATTACGTAATTAAAACAAGAAGACAGTATTTGAAAAAACTGAATGCTAAGACTCTATTCCTACATCACGACGGCTGTCCTGTTAATCTTACACAAAGAATTGAATAATCAGTGGGCCTGGTAGATCCACAGACCTTACAATAATGCTTTTGGACAATTCCGAAAACTTATTGAAAAATCTACAAATATAGGGGAGAATTAGTGAAATCTCACTTTCATTATGAGGTTTTAAATTTACTTTAATTGGATTAAATTAGATGAGATAGGGTGTAAGCTCGTGAATCTACTCCACAATACTTTAAACTCTCTTCATAAAAGAGCTCTCTTTAGCTCTTCTTTGTCCTTTGAGGAGACCATCAGGCGCTTTGGCTTGAACCTTTCGATGTCATTGGGCAAGTTGTAAAGCTTGCTTTAGTGTTTAAGCCGCACTCGTATGAATGCAGAGCACTCACACATGGCGTAGCTTGCGGTTTCGTCTTTCTCCATGCACTAACGGCACTCCGGATCGTCTGTAATACCCATGATGTGGAGATAGCGTCTTAGATGGCAGTGTCCGGCTAAAAGTCAGGTCACTAGTGGGATTTGGTGCCTATTTAATTGGAGCAGTTGTTTCGTATGGGACTCACTGTCCATCTACATGTGCCTTCGCTTGTCTCATGCTAGGTGTCTCTATCCATCTCTGCCGAGCCCGCCTTGCGAGTAGACCGTTGAAAGACGCGATGGCGACGCTTTTGGCAACACCAAGGACGGGTTCTGGACCCATCGATGAGTTGAAAAATTAGTCGACAACTGTTTTAGAAATTTGGTATATATGTTGATTCTATACATACTTTTCCCAATAACACTACAGAAAAAAAAGTTTTCTTCGAAATTTCCGTAGCATACTTTGTTTCGTTCAAACTCAAATTATAGTAGAAATTAATCTTTTGTTAAGTAGGTCTAAATCTCAAGAAAAAACTTGTAATCGTGAACTTTTTATCTCCTGCAAGAGTCATTTCATCTATACGAGGACATATTGTGTATCTCATTTTGAAAAATCGTTTATTTATCTACCTGCCTAATAATAAATACATACTCCTTCGCTTATAACAAATTTTTTTTTAATCTCTAAAGATATTTAGATCGTCTATGCTTCTAAATCGATGCCGCTTTTAAACTTATACAAATATAAAAAGAAGATATGTAGAAGTATAATCAGTGTACGAATTATGAAGTTTAATATATGACCTGTAACATATATTGTTACTGTTTTTTACTACAATTTTTTTACGTTACTATTGTTAATATTTCAAGTATTTTATATTCCATAAATCAAGTTTGTGACAATCACTGTTTTCCTTACCTAACTGTAGTGCATGACACTAACTTTGAATTGGCGCAACACAAAAACACAATAAAAACTATTTTACTACCGATATTTTGATCTGTAGGTGGGTGCTGCATCTCGATACGATCGGCTGACAATATGATCAACTTATTTTTTACTGCACTCACTTTCGGTAGTAAGATTCAACAAGGTTTACTTCGAATTACTCATAATTTATAACCGCAATATAATAAACATTTATATGATGATGGAATTTAGTCTGGGGGCTCAAATTTAGCATAATGTGACGTGAATGCGGTGAATATTTTTTCAATAATTCTTATCTTTATCAGTAATAATTCCAATAAAATAAGAAAAAATTTTGGAAAATCGACCAGAAATTTCTGTGAAACGAATTATATCATGAAAATTCAATCATATTAATATATTGTACGTGAATGTAGAAGAAAAAGAAGCAAATTTTGAATTCGGTACTACCTTGATTAGAGAAGATAAAAAATAAAAGAAGTAAAAACACAAGGTACAGAAGATTTTCTGTACAAAATTTGATTTCAGAACAAAAAGATATACAATCGAAGAGCAATGAAAATATGGAAACGTACCGTAATAATGAAGTCAAGTTATACAATGCTGTTCATATGTATGGAATAAATTCAATTTTAGCGTTATTATGTACTAAGTGAAAAAAAAACTGGAACAGGTCTTTTTTTATTCATAAATTGAAATTTACAGTATGAAAATATTATGCCTCTTCCGTATCCTCTCTGAATTATAAGGATCGCCTCGAAAATTTCAAATGAGATAGGGGATTTTAGTCCTCTATTAAAAGTTCAAAATTATAACCAGTCACTCCTTTACAATAATTGAGGCAATTTTGAAATTCTCGTACATTTTGTATGACCTTAGGGGTTATTTTCTTAATTTGTTCCGTTATTCTAGCTTTCAAATCAGCAATATTCACTTTAGATTTTAGATAATCTCATAAGAAGGAATCGAGAGGAGTCAAATCCGGTGATCTAGCCGAGCCTCCGTTCATTCAGTACATCTTCAATGTACAGAATTCTTACCTTCTATCAGGATTTTCTTGATTTAACTCCTGAACCAGCTGAACTTTGTAAGGGTGGTATTTTCCTTTATGCAAAACTCTCAAAATAGATGATTTACTTACATCATTATCAGCGGCAAGTTCTCGAGTTGTCTTCTGCGGATTTTCTCCAATCTCTATCTAACTTTTTCATCAGTAAATTGAACGTTTCTTCCTGATTTTGTTTTTCAATATTTTCCACATTGCCAGTTTCACGCAAATTTTTTCAATTTTTCTGCTAACTGTAGACTGCGAAACGTGTTGACTAGGATCTTTATTATCAAAAATTTCACAAACCTTCTTTTGAATCCTATTTTTATTACCACAACCAATCATAATTAACGTCTATTATTTGAGTCTTGGACAAATGAGCCATTGATACGCGCCCAAAGATTATACTGACTTCTTTTAGTAACTTGAAATATTTAAATGATAACTAGATTCATATCAATTGTGTATTTGGCTTTTTGATTAATATTTCAGTATCTTCAAAGATTTTTTCCTGATATTTAGCAGATTTTTAAAATATATTTCAATAAGCCAGGCAATTTTGCTGATTTAGGATAACGAAGAAATTAACAAAATAACCCCTGAGGTCATACAAAATATTGTGCTAGAATTCCAAAATCGCATCAGTTATTATCAAGAAGTGACTGGTGGTTTTTTCACATAGTACATAATAACAATAAAATTTATTCCATACATAAGATATACAAAAGTTATTATCTAGAAACTATCGGACTAGCAAAAAATGGTAGAACAACTAAAAGTGGGTGAAAACCACAAAAAAAGTATGAAAGACAAAATTATAGGTAAAATACCTAGAAGATCCAGAGTGAGCGAAATTATTTATGGAATAGCGAAGTGGCAGTGAATGGCAACGTGGCAAGAGAGATGGTTATAGAAAGTAATATTATTGGAACCTAAAGAAACGGAAAGAAGCGTAAAAAGAGCCGAAAAAAACGGAAAATATTGTTGCTTCAAAGCTATTACTGTGAAGGGAAACAAAATAGCCGGCAGATTAGCTAAATTAGCAGCAAACAAACCCCTTATAGAACCAGAATCCTTTGGTGAGATTAGCTACAAAATAATAGAAAAGGAGTTAGCTGGGGCAAAACTAATTACTGGGACAATCTACAGGGGTTGTGACAGGCACAAGTAGGAAACTAACCAAGAGAAGATCTGTTGAATGTTGAATGAACAGGACACTGTCGCCTCTATGAACAGCTGAAGACGCTAGGTTTAGCAGAGAGTGCAACGTGTAGAGACCTAAAGGAAGAAATATCTATCCACAGCGAAAATAGCGAAAAAGAGTGGAGCCTAAAAAAAGTCCTAAATCTAATACTGGTAGCCAGAAGACCGAAAAAGAAGCCTTTTCGGATACGTATTATAAAGATGGAAAGAAAATTCTCTAAAACGTGGAAGAAGATACACTGATGGTATCAAGAAAGATTTAGAAATTTAGATCTGTAGCAAAATAAATTTTCTCATTGTAGATTCAAAGCTAGCAAGGGTTGGGCTGAAAACATTGAAACGCTAAGCTGCACTGAAAATTACTAAATCAGTTGGAACGTCAGTATATTAATTCCATTTTAATTCAGCCAAGTATTGGTAAAATTAAATAGATATTTATAATGTAGAATGAGTAAAAATTGAGGCATCTGCAAAAATTACCCGAAAAAATGTCAAGATCTCAAGTAGAATGAATATTGTCAATATAATCACGCCACTAATTTACGTTCAATGAGCATTGACAAAGTAGAAGACAGTAAACTTGTAATAATACTATAAAAAACGCGTAGAGTATACAAGATAAGAGTTTAGAAAGAACTAGTAGTATGAAAAAAGCATAATTTCAATTGGTAAGAATTATGATATGAATTGTAAATTCAAGTAAGTATATGATTTGAAGGGTAGATATTACAGAAAGTCTAAAAATTTAAATATTTTTTGGTCTTTGCAGTTTTTATGTATAATGAATATCAAACTGTGCGTATAGACTATAATTTTCAATGTTTGAGCTTCAATTAATTTTTTTTCGCATTATCTCTCATTTGTTTCTATTAAATCAGAATCTCTTGATCCATGTCAATATAATTTGCTTTCGTTTTTAGAATAAAAATTTTAATTATGTATAATTTCATGTTATATTACAATAAAGGGATGCTCTGTTATATATAAGATATTATTTGACTAAAAATAAACTCAACTGATCTTGATACAAATGGAATACAAAAAATATAACAGCTTGGATTAACCAAATTAAAATCTATTCGCAAATGTTTTTTTATCTGACTAAACTGACTAAAATTTCATCACTTCAGATGGTTCGTTTCCCAGTATTTAAAACATAGAAATGAATAAATTCTTTTTTCCAATGAAAAAGTTGAGTCAGATTGTTGTTTTTTTTGTTGAGGGCTCAATACTTTTCGTGCTAGTAAAGAGTGGGGATCTGAAACCATCAGTGGCAAGGGTGGTTATATTCTAGCATGTTTATCATACCAGATTCTAATAATTCTAATACTTCTCTACTTTCTGTCTCGCACCTATCAAATAGTTAAAACTCTATTGACTTACCTGTTCACACTGCTTGCCAGTTAGCCATACACAGAAAGAGTACACAAGCCTACCCTAGACATATTCTGTGTGTTAAAAACTATTAGTTGAGATAAAATTCATTCAGTTATCAAAAGAATGAACGTGATGAAAAAAAATTGATTCAAATTAATTAAACTGAAAATATATTTGTGTATGTCATATATGATTAAAAAATACGTCTCATCTGGTTATCAGATCGGTGAAGGTAGATCTCCCAAGGTCTCCTCTAATATGAGATTTTCACTTTTATTAACTGTAACCCAACTATTTTGATATTTGAGAAATAAAAATTATGTAGAAACTTCCCTCTGTACGGGGAATATTTCAATGGCGATAAATGACATCCAATAAAATGGAACCAAGGAAAATATATAGTTTCCGCTATTTTCTTTTTGAAACTGTTTTTTTCTGAGTTGCTTTGGAGAAAAATGAAAATAAATCGCAACCATTCTGATTTTAGTATAAATATTGAATAAAAATCATTGAAATACTATATTATGATTAATTATAGCTATTATTAGCTTATAGAAAAATTGAAGCTAATAGTCAATATGATAATGTTTCAAGATTGAATTATTTTTAAGTACTTCAGATTAAAATGAGTTGAAGGGGACCATCTTAAAAATAAAAAGAGAATTTTATATTTTTTAGCAGATCCTTATTGAGTAGTTTACAAAAGGGACGGGAGAAGCAATCTGAAATTTTAATTTTCTACCCTAAAAATACGTTGTCTCAAGATGAAAACTATTGTCTTATATTGCACGATTTGGTTTATCAAATGTTAGTACAAGTGACTTCAATAGTTCAAATTAAAATGTTTTACACACTGATTCATTTTATGACACATTTACTGTCAAATATTGAACGAGATAATTTCTAAAGTAATTCGTTTTATTAACGGATTGTTTGATTTGTGTAATAATAATTTGAGTACAATTGAAAATAAAAATTCTAGTTTACACATAATATTTGTATTTCAAATGAACGTATAAAGCAAATATTTATAGTTGAATAAATTATTCTACTTTTTATCACAATTCTTAAGCCCTTCCATTAATAAACCTTATCTTGAGTATCGTGCGGGATACAACTTTGCCGGATGCGACTCGTGCTTAAGCGACGTACCAATTTATCATTAAATAGAAGGAAAACTCGATACTTATGAAGGTATCTAGTATACGATTCAACTTTTTGTAGAAGGTACCGTTGGTACTGCTTAACATATATACATATGGCAGACAAAAAAGTAATGGCGAAAGCCTTGGCAGACATGGAATAGATATTGAATTAAGGTCGATCCACACATATCCGTGCCGTGAGGTGACGTTCGGTGAAAAGAGTTTGCTCGATTCACTATTCAATATTTTCCGTGTGTATCTCAATTTTTTAAATGAACGACGAGCTTCTCATCGAGTTGGTTCGGGAACGATCAGCTCTTTACAATATGAAGGACCCCAAGTTGTCACGTTCTCGTTAATGTTTGAGCACCGTATTTCCCTCTTTAGTTAACTAAGAATTTTGTCAGCAGTCATGTTCGCTTTCATGTATCTCCATATATCCTCCTCATATTCCTGCATCATCGCCTGAAATGTAGAAGGAGTTTTACTTCTTCTTCTTATTCTACTGCCTTGCACCTACAGTGCGTTGGTGATTAACTTATGGTGAGACATCTATTTATAGCGATATGATACGTACATATGTTATTTATGCCAGTTCAGTGTTTTATATTTGATTTTTCCTTGTATGATAAATTGAAGTATTGTATATCTTTCTCTTCTAAGAACATGATCCAAGTATCCAACATTTCGCACCTTCATCAAGTTGAACAACTCTCTCTCAGTCTCTCTTCTTAATACATCCTCGTTCCTCACTCTGTCGAAGGCTTCTAGTTTATTGATGGACGATAACCTTAATGTCCATGTTTCCATGCCGTTCAGTAAAATTGACCACACATAAAATTTGACCATTCTATACCGAAGTTCAAAGGAGAGATTACGGTTACACAACATCGGTTTAAATTTAATGAATGCCTGTCTTACGTGTTCAATGCGGCGTTTAATTTCCTGCTGAGGGTCCCATTTCTCATTTATAGTTATTCCTAGATATTTAAATGTCTTCAATTGCTCGATCTATATGCAGTTGGGCACTTAATATTGCATTTCTACTTATTGCCATGCACTTGGTTTTTGTTACATTTATTTTTAAGCTATATGATTTCCCAATATTATTTATTTTATCCAGTAATAACTGCATCTTGAGTACGTTGTCTGTGAGTTTTGCCGTATCGACCGCATAGCGAATATTATTCAGCAGGAATCCATTAACTTTAACGCCATAATCAGAGCCTTCAAGAGCTTCAGCAAAGAAATTCTCTACATAGAGGTTGAACAGCATAGGAGACAAAATACACCCCTGGCGTACCCCTCTTAAAACTTTGAAGACTTTTGTGTTGATTTTCTGATACTGCTTAACCCGTGCTTTCTGGTTCTAGTAGAGGATTTTTACACATTAAGGTAAATAGACATTTTGTTTATTCTATGACAGAGTATTTTAACTTCAATAATTCCATTATTAACTCGGCAGCTGAGGACCGTCGAACCAGATGAATTGATATTTGCTTATTCACAAATGTAAGCATTTGTCATATTACGGCGATATATTTTGTTCTTAATTGATGTTGCGTCAATTCAGCCTGGCCGCGTTGTCACGTTCGTAAAGTCGAAGCAACAAAATTCTGTAATTTTTTTGGTTCATCAAGTTGTTTACTTCTTAAGATTTTAAGAATAATGCGAATCGGGCATTATTTAGAGAATTCGTGGACTTGAAACTACATAAATTGCAAACAAATTTTTCGAGCACGGTAAGTACACCATTTTCGTCACAATCTTCAGAACCTATTAATACAAAAGTTTGTTAAAAATGTTCGTTCTTTCTGAAGATTTGTAAACGACGTTGCTTTGCCTTCCCGAATAATTGAGGATTGAACTCGCAACCAGTTAAGACATAATACATTGGCAATTATTGACAAAATAAATCACCTACGTTTCAACGATGAAACGTCAATGATTATTTTTTTTTGTTGATAAACACCTTGACGAACTTATTAATATTAGTTAACATTATAATTAGATTCTGTATGGAAGCATTTTATCAAAATATTTGTTGTTGAGTCAATATAGTACGATTGGTATATAATTTTTGTATATGCTTCTTCAGGCAAATCCAGTTTTAAGTTTATCATTAATTGAAAATAAAAAGTTCTCTCATTTCGAATGTATCGAAAGTAAGTACCATTTTTTCAAATGATTTATTGAAACATTCAGTAATGCCCCTAAAAGTCGGCAACCAGCATAACAACTCGAATTTTATTTGCTCATTCATGTGCAAATACACATCGTTTCATAAGCGTACGGAAATTGTGTTTCATCCTAAGGTCCAAAATTTTTTTGGAATTCTCAGTTTCATATTGGATTGAAATTTAAACTAACCCAAATCGCTAGTAATGTTTAAATCGTAGTTTACTAGTAAACCCCATATATAAAAGGTGAAAAAGTCGATATCTAGAGTTAAACTGACCTATAAGGTTTAAACTACACTAGCAAAATTGCGCCTATGGTGGGTAAAGAAAGGGAGGAGTATTTAATATGGGAGTAAAGTTAGAAAAGCTCTATAGAATAAATAACAGTTCAAAAACCTTCCAGAATAGTGCCGATGTAGACAAAGGTTATGTCACAGAACATAACCAACATATATTCAGGAAATACCGAAATCGAAACTGGATGGAAATGAATACAGTATTCTGCGTTGTAAATTTAAATGAACCGCGAAAATAGATTAGTTCTGGCACGTACTATCGAGAGCGCTGGCATCGAAAATACGCCAAGTTGTTTGCATTGAATAACAATGGAGTTTACATATCTTCTTAGAATATATTCTGTGGAGTATGCCATGAACGTATCAGTGGTAGAAGAATTAATAAATAATAATAAAATTATGATACTGAATACAGGATGCTTTACCTTAAAACCTTACCTATTGGGACGTTCATTAATACAAATTTCACAATGTTGCCTTTTTCTATTGGTGTATATAAAAATATAAGGCAGTTTAAAGTAATTATTGAAAATTGTCAAACACGCTATGTAACTATATAACCTTCAATGTCTAGCTACAAATAATTGAACAATTAAGAAGAAGAAGACATGACGTTTTTATATTAGGCTAGTTAATTTTGAAAAGATAATTATTTATTCTAATATTTATTGATAGAAAATGTCAGTTTATATTACTTGCGGAACTTCTGGCGGCGGTTTACCGATATTTTCGAGAAAAAAAGGAAACGCTGAAACAGTAAGATACTTGAATTAGTTTTCACTGTCATTTGGAAAATATTTGTTTTATTTTAGCTCCCATTTTCTGTAATAGGATCTTTGAATGGTATACATATGTTTGGAAAACCTTTCGGTATAGAAATCTTAGATACTTTAACTGATGACTATACCATAAGTTGGAAGGAATTTGAAGACAGGTAATTTTTATTTTGAATTGATAATTCCTCTTTACATTCAATTGCTGATGGTAAATTCGTTCATCACCCTGTCTTCATTGTATATTTTTACCATCTACTCTCACTTTATCCCATCTTCTCTTCTCTTCGTTTCGATTATTTCTTAACTTGTCTTTATCTTCCATTCTACTACTAACTTTTTCACAAGAAGCTACAAGTTTGAGTTTTTTAGTATTATTTTAATTGGGGTTGCTAGTGGGTGTTCTATAGATGTCCTTAATAGAGTACTTGTTGATATATTCAACACTACAGTGTTAATAGTTGGTATAAAGGAATTGAAACTACAAAGAAACATAGAAAGACTAAAAAGAGAATTGAGAATAGCATGTCCTGTTATTGATAGAATAATGGATTCACTTGATTGTGGAGATGCTAACAATAAACATACTTCAGATATAGTAGGATTTGCAGAAACAATCTTATGCACTGAAAATCATTTAATACAGGTGAGTTTTTTTGTATAATATAATACATTTAATCTAATTTACACTTATAGATAGTTTTAGATTCCTTTACAGAATATGTTGATTCAATGTTCAGTTGTATATTAGTGGAAGGAAAAATAGCAGCAGCTACAGAAAGTTGGTGGTCATTACACCCCGATGAATTAAGATTGCTCTCTTTGTTAGCCGTATCTGAAAATACAACAGATTCTAAAGATATTCCTGTATTTTTACCGCATAAGAGTCCAACTGTAAGACAAATTATCAATAGTTGAGAATAATTCTAATATTTATTATTTTTTTAGGTCGCTTTTAGATTTGTAGTATGTACTTTGATACCAGAGGTGCAATTGTGTTGTTTGTGTGGTCCTACACCTCCTCTTAATGAAATTGAGTTATCTGCTACTCAGATTTTTAGGAATTCAGCTGATATTTTAAATGCTGCTGCACAGTGTATTCCCAGAAACTTTCCTGCTTCCTATATTATTGATTCCAGTATTTTGGGGTGAGAATTTTTTTTTGTATGTGTCAGTACTGATTTTTATTGTTTTGTAGGCAACTACTAGTAAATTGTGTTTCTAAAAAATATATGATATCAAAAAGTCCTCAACAGCTGACTAAGAAATCAGCAACAAGTTCTCATCGTTTGGATATCCTCAGGACTTTCTTCTATAGAGCGGTTTTAAATAATTTGATATTGTCTGAAGATTCTTATGATAAACAAAATAATTCAATCTTATCCAATGAATGTGATAATTTAGAGGTTGTAGAAAATGCTGGGATAGAGACTTATTGGTGTTCTGAATATCATAAATGTCATGCTTTAAGAATTGGTGATAATGTATTAAGTATATTATATAATTCAACTGTACCTACAAATGCTCTAAGAGCTATTACGGAAAAGACCCTTAGACAATTAATATCAGACAAACAGGTTTGTTGGTAATAGGAATGTGTTGTATGACCACTAAGAATTCAACAAAATTTGGCAGGTTGTCATCATGGAGATTAATAAAAATGTCAATGTTTTTTCAAATATTTCAAACGATTTTAAAATTACAGCTATGTAAAGATTCCCAAAATCCAATGTGACATACTTTGTTATGAAAAGTTTTTTTCAAAACTCAAATTCAATATTATCATTTTGACTTTCTCAAAAAGTAAGTTTTTAAAAATTTTCAAAAAATTCCTATAAAAAGATCACTTTCAAAAAGTATAAACTATTTATAGAAAATTTTTAAAAATACTCTTTATGAGAAAATCAAAATTTTTAATTTGATTTTTCAAAAATAATTTTTATAACTAAATATGTTGTATGCCATTAAAAGAAAAAGCATTTAACACGTTCGTGGACAGTACCTGTTGGTTATTTTGATTTTAATGCAGTAGGTTAGGTTAGGAGTCTCTCTGTTTAAGGTCTATCTTTATGTGTATAGGTTGTTTCATACCTAGAATAACATTTTAGTCACCCCCCACTACTCGACGCAGATAAATGCGTCCTGCTAAATTTTAAGTAGATTGCCTACCGAAACCTTGACATAACGCTGTAATGCGCGTCCTATGCTGATAAACGTTTTGTCATGATATGAATAAGTTAACTGCCACTTACCGTAGACGGGTATTAGTGCTATAGAATTAAATAAAAATAATTTTCAAAAGGATCTTTATTCGAATAAAAACATTTTCATCTCAATGAAACCTAAATTTAAGGATTTTCATTTCTCTCATGCCACTTCTCAAAACAGCTGGGGCATAAAGCTGGTTTCCCTATACATCCTTTGCACCTGTAGTTTATTTCCCTACGCAGATTTTTCATAGTGCATAGTGACCATTTTTTCTAGGAATAGTGTTGTTGTCTCGTTTGTTGCTCGTCTCGCAATTTTCAGACTCGTCCAAGAAAGTAGCAATTTCAGTCCTTGGCATACAAAAAACTAATTATGAGGCAGTGTCTTATAGTACACGTCACTTCCAATAGTTTTTCCAAATAGATAAGAGTTAAAGTTGAAAACAATCTTGCATCACCTTGTCTACTGGGGTCACAAGAAGATAAAGACGTATACTTCCGTTGAATGTTGTCCCACTTTGTATCCATTTCGAGGTCAGTATGGTTGAAGTGCTCAAGTAATTCCTTCTTTAGAACTTACTAATCCCAAACTCCAACTGTCGTGTACAATCCCATTATTATCATAGTGGTTGATATTTTTAAATATACTACTTCTCTGTATATAGAGCAGAAATTAAATTGATTTAGTTAGAACTAGAAAGGCATTTTGTCTGATGCTCGTAATGGAGCAGTAAAACTGAGTCCGTGAATCGTTCAAAAATTTCAATAACATCTGACTGATAAACAGAAAAAGGTGTTAAAGAGTGTTTGAAGGAAATTAGGAGAGATATTGAATCCGGAGATGAATGATTATTATCACAATAGAACAGACAAATTATCATCGTACTGTTAATACTTTATTTCGAAATTTGATTACTGGTGATATCCCATATTCTTACTACAGAAACTTATTCAGAACGTAAATTTTATATACAAAGAATTGTAGAAAATCTACTCAGCTACAAACTTTTCATTTGAAAAAATGCTAAAAATTTATAAATTTGTGCGATCAGATTGTTGCTATCTACCAGTTTGTACTTTTACTAGCAGTGCTAACCAACCTTGACGAAATGCAGATTATAAAAATAAAAATCCTTTTCAAATGAAGATATTGATGGGAATATAAGTCCTTAAATGTGAGAATAGAGCATGGAGATCGAAATCTATCAGAAATATATATAAAAATAAAAATAGCCATTAACTACCGACATCACCTTTACCGGTGGGTCGTGAGCCGTACTGTTCCAATTTACGGAACTCGATCAAACGCCGTACGGCGTCTACTCTCAGTGAACGTGTTAAAACAATTAGGATAAAAACAATGGCTATTTCAAAATGCGTAGGATTTTGGTTGGATTTTCGAAAACTTTACTTATCGGCAATTCTGAGACTGTTTTAGATGTTTAAAAAACAAATGGCATTTTTCTTAATCTCTATATGGACAGTCTTCATAACAATTTTCATCAAATTCTGAGGGGGTCAATTAATTTTTTATATATATAATAATTTCATATGGAATGACGCTGTAATTTAAGGAAAACAATCTGTTTTATTAATAATTTTAGATAAATAGATTATTTAATAATTTTAGATAAATAGATTATTTAATAATTTTATGCACATCATAGAAAGTGTTTTATTTGATTTGCTTCGTTGGTATAGATATAACGCACTTCTGCTCAATACTGTCATAAGTCAAGAATCCAAACTGTCCAGTAATAATCGTTTGAATTTAATTCCAAATTTATTTTTCACTTTTCGTATGATAACTCAAAAACTGACGAAATTACTACGATGGTGCTATTTAAGTGACATAATTTGAGATAAGTTTTGTAGTACCAATAGTACAATAAAAGAGATTTTTTTGAGTCATGACACTATTTGAGTGGAGGTGCGATATCACTGTCATAATTATTGTTTATTTATTTAATTTTTTAATTTAGAAAAAAATCTATTATACTAGTCAACAGAAAAATTAATTTAATTTTTTCCTATTGGAAAAGATTATATGATTCGTAATGTTTATAGAAAAAATAAATTGAAAAAATGGAAAAAAATGTTGTTTTGAAAAATCTTGAGTATCTATGAAATTCCAGCACTAAAAAAAATATGTTATCTTAGATCGTTTCTCATGCCTCATATATTCGGAGTCTAGATGGCTATATCTTGATGACAGCGCTCTCCATGCTTGTCCCTCAAAGCGCCCATATTTTCCGGAATTAGCTGGGAATTTAAAAGTGTATTTTCAAAGACATATTACATTATAATATGTATTGAGTATTTTTTAGATGAGGTCAGAATATTGTGAAGATCTGTAGTTCCCCAAAAAGTTTTCACAAACTTCGACAAACGCTATCCTAGCTTCTATTTTTTTTTTTTTTTCATTTAAGGGGTAACACTACTGTAGAGCCCGGTTTTTGAAGATCATTTTTGGAATTTAAAAAAAACTTTTTATCGGACACAAAATCTAATTAGATAACTTTATTATGCATGTTTTGAAGTAATTAAATTAATTATAATATAATAATGAAACTGGTACAATATTAAATTGGACGCCACCAGCTTTTTAACGAACGATGTTACAATTAATTAAAAAAGGCGGTAAAACTGGATACGCCATATGAATTAAATCAAAAATAAAAATTAAACAATAAAGAGCTATCCCTGGAGACGATTATCCAAATTAATATTCATTAACAAGAACAATAAAAAAGTTTCAACAACAAATAAATTTATTGAAAAAATACTAAATTCGCATTAACTGCGTATCCTAAAGAACATAACAAATAAAAGCAGTTATAAATTAAAAAACAACTCAAATTTATTTATATATTAAAGATAAGACGGGGACTTATCTATGGAAATCCGAGATGGTTGCAGCCCTCAACTGAATTTCCAGCTGTTGAGTTTAATTTATTTATTTGTGGTGTACCGGTGAGTCTTTTGAGTGTGGTTGAAACTGGCAGCTGTAAAAATGTGAGAATCAAATTAAATGAGGAATGAAACGGGAACACAGATGGAAATAACGGAAGAAGGAACGAGTAGAAAGAACAGATTTGAACAAAAACGAGCTTATGCTCTAACATATAAAAAACTGAATCTATTTTTTTAAAATATAATCAAAGAAGATATGATACGAATTATCATGAATATAACACATTAGAGCTGTAACAATTGTCTCATATGTTCTCTCTATGTGATTTGCTTGAGGATGTTGACGAGCGTTATAAAGAATTTTTTGCATTTTATACTGCAACATTAAATTATTGAAAACAGTACCATTGTCAATAGAAAAAACCTATGAATCGCCAAAAATAAGAAAAACTTGTTTTTCTATAAATTTCGCAATACCCTTAGCAGATACGTGAGGCATTGGATGGACAAGACACAAACTGAACATTTATTTACGTGGCGTTATAAAGAACTGACTGAGTTTAGGTCAATAGTAAAGTTTAGAGATAGGAGATATAGTTTTAGTTATGCCCAAATGAGCACTTAATTCATTGCCATGAAATAACTTTAATATGTTAGTTCTGTTAGGGGTCGGAACAAGAATCTTCCAATTAGATAAGTTACTAGAAATTGGATTAGACGAGAAGATATGTTTATACAAAATATTACTGTCAACCTTAAAGTGGGGTACGAATCAGGATTATGTGAGCCCTTTTCTATCATAGAAGTATACCAAGTATCTGGTTTAAAAGTACTCACGTCAAAAATATAAAGTTCGGAGAAAGAACGGGATAAAAAATTATGGGACATGAATCTCTGGTACAGGGATGGAAAGAGATTCAAGGCTCACGATGGCATGACCTAAAATAGTAATTCTTGCTGGGGACGAGAGGGATGGCAAAGAATTACTACCCGCTACCATAAAGATATTGACGACAAGGCTGAGACTTATCTATGGAATCCGGAATGGTTGCAGCTTTCAACTGAATTCCCAGATGTTAGAGTTTAGGTTGAGTTGTTGGTTCAATTTGTAGTCCTGGCAGCTATAGAATTGCGAGAAAAAAATAAAATTGGGAAGGAAACGGGAACACAGATGGAAATTATTGAAGAAGGAACGAGTAGATAGAAAAGATACAGTAACATATAAAAAAACTGAATCTATATTTTTTAAAATATAACCAAACAGGCCACCACTAAAATTTACTTTGATTCAAACACTTGAGTATAGATGGGTAGAGGTCGATTTCGAATAAATTCTGAGGTCTCATTGAATTAATTTCTTGAATCAATTTCGTCAAAAACTCGAATGTTTGAATATATAATTATGAAGTGACTATACTGTGCCACAATACGCGAATAAAGAAATATTCAAAATGTTTGAAGCAACACGTAACAAGACGAATGGCATGTTACACCGTCAATAAAGAGATATAAGCATAAGAGGAATTTCCAGAGATACCTCCATAACCATCAAATTTTCGTCGTAGTTATTGATCTGAAACATTAATGAATCAATTTTTTGCTTAATGTTTGAACTAAAAGGAAAATAAGTAAGTAGGAGTCTCAAAAAATATTTTTGTTTCGTTTAAAAAATCATGAAAATAGACGGTGAGTTATGATTCAAATTTTAACCAGAATGGCGCTCTTGTTGGACGAGATATCATATGAACTTAGTTATTTTAGATAGAGTGCAATATTCAGTGTTAAAAAATTCAATATTTCAAATGACTAGAGTCGTTAATCAAATATTTCTATACAAACTATTAAACTATTCACGTAGTCCAAAATAATTTTGTAAAAATAACCTAGAAATTCTACTGTGAGATAATGCTGAATGTTAATTAATTATTGTGAATTTGTAAGAATTTTTGCAAGTTATTATAGTCAATTATCACAAAACTTTAATACACAATAGAAAGTTGTCCGAGTGGACGTAAAATGAAAAGTAACTCAAGTAGTACGCCGAAGTAATTATCATTCTTTAAACTAATGCCATAGTAGCGCCTCCCTAACGTAAAGGATTTGATGGACACCTTTTATAGCACAGATATGGTTCTCCTTGCCTCTACTCTCCATATATCACGAAAATGCCAAATAGGATGAATGCACATGCGCCGGATTGAAAATCATTAGGTCCGATGATATATTGAACGTATTCAGAATACATTCGGAATTAGAAATTTATGCTCCACAAACACAGGAAATTTAAATCCTGAACATGTTTTATTGGTACTGTGAACGCACAATTACAAACTGAGCATGAATCTCGTGACGGAACACGTTCAAGATATCTACCGCGGACAAAGCTATAAATCACCTGTAACACGAATATCAAAATAAGAATCTGTCGCTAAAAACCGCTTGACATGATGCAATACAGCGTACAATGCAATGTAAGGCGCAATTTCTTGATAGAAGCATACGCAGATGAAATTTAGCTGATTGTTTCATGCAAGATCCCGAACTTGCAACATCATCGGTTTGGTGTCATTTTTATTGCGTGCAAGCTGCTATTCTAGGGAGAAATCCAGTTATTTTGGCTTAATAACCAACCTATCCAACAGGGTCCAAAACCAAGGCAGCAGTAGATATAATTAATGATAGCGATCCACTGACCACTTTTTCACTTCGTTACTTCCTTACTTAATTCTGTTATCATTTTTAAACCGATCACAAAATATTGAATCAAATTTTAGTTTAATTCACTTATTGAATTTTTTCTTATTGGCAGCCATGAAGCAATGACAAGAGTCATAGGACGTGCAATATTTTGAGCTCGCAAGAAATTACATGCGATGCGCAGTGAGGTACCTAGCGTCTGATGCTCATAAATCAGGGAAAATTTTTTTTAAACAGGCTCCAGCCACTTGATTTAACTGTATATGGCCCCTTAAAACATTTTACAGTTATGGTGTAGAGCCTTGGCTGTTTAGTAATGAAGGAAAAACGTTTGATATTTCCTTAGTACCAGAGGTTCTGGAAACTGCTTTTCCTCTAACTTTCACGTCCAGCAATATTTCAAGTGGTTTCAGAATTCCCGGAATATATCCACTGGACAGCGAAATATTATCTGATCAAGATTTTATGGGTTCTTACATAACGGATCGCGATTTAGAAAATATCGTACCACAGCCCAATCTTCTTACTTCCAAATTGTCACAGTCTCAAATAAAGAAGAAACAACAGTTGAACGAAGAGCTGAGTCGTCAGGTGTAAAAACTCCACCATTAAAACCTTGCAGAAACCATCGAAAAAGGATTTATTTCGCCAGAAGAATTACACCCGTTTCCAAATATACTAGCCAGGAAAAACATAAAGAATAGGAGAAAGACTGAAACAACAATTGATAGCAAAGGACACCCCAGAGAAGGAAGAAATCATTAGAAACAATAGCAAAAAAAGACCTAATAAAAAAATAATAAAAAATATTAGGTAGTGGAGATCTCTTCCGAAAGTGAAAATAGCGTTCCCTATGTGTCAGAGATGACGAAGATATTGCAGAAATTGCGGAAATTCAGTGAAATTCAATCGATGCAGATAAAGGCGGTGGAAAATGAAGCCAGTGAATTAATTGTGGTCGTTGATCTCATAATTTATGTACAGATATTGATGACAAAAAGTGGAAGATCTATGAGTATGTATTCTGCTTCAAAAAAATAATATTTTTATTATTTAAATGCAGAATTTTTATAAAAAAAAAACTTTGTGTTGTTTTTGAGTTTTTACAATTTGTTCTCAAGTTCTTAATAAAGTCTTTTAAATCTATTATTTTGTTATTTTTCTTATATTTAACAAATTAAAATGATCTATTCAAATTCTTGCAATAATTATTTAAATTTTTTCTGTGTGTTTCAAAAAAATGTTTCAAGGTACAACAGTCTCCCCTATAAAAATACTAATTTATTTATTATTGATATTTATGAGTAAAATGATAGGTCCCTAAAAGTCCTTTATTTTCATGTTTTGTCCCTAGAGTTTTAAAAAGTGTGCTAAAAGCCCTGAATTACCTACCATTTTAGCTAAAAATAAAGATATTGAATCTTTTGAAATTTTTTCAGTGGTGTGTAAAAATGGTAATAAATGCTGGGTCTTTAATTAATTTTTTGAGCAAATACACCTTTATTTTAGCATTACTCAAGAAAGAAAATGTAAAATTTTAAACCAGTTCCACGGCTTTTACATAATTTTTAACTAGCCCTATTTTGATGTGCAACGGTGGTAATATTATCTTTTCGGGGTTAACTGAAGGTTCATTTTTCACATTTTTTTTTGTGGCCAGGAACGTAAACAGTTTTTGACGATATTACTACTCTAATATATTGTTCAATTCTTTTTTGGCTGTTTCAATTGCATAAAAAGCAACAGTATTTCGTGTAGCCAATTTGTAGTCCTAAAACCAAAGCAGCAACTTTCAAATCTACACAGATTAATCATTAATTTTTGCTGTATTCTTTTCCATCACTAACAATAAAAAGCATCAAATCCATTACCCAGCTTACCTCATTCGACAAAAATCACACCAACCATAAGCTAATCAAAAGATTCTTTAGTAACATACGAGTACTCGATGAATACAAAAACTTCGTACATATTTACCCGGTATAATTATACCAACTTCCAAATATATGCTTAAAGCTCCTCCAGCCCCATCCACTTTTTCTGCTGAAGTATATGTAATATATCAAGCGGTTGGAAAATTAAAAATTCTATGAATTAATAACGGTAATTATACACTTTCACGGTCACCTGGTTTTTTGGCTCTAGAAAATCGAAAAATGGATGGATTTTAATGATCTTGGTCTCAAAATGTTCCATTTTACGGCGGATTTATAAAAAAAATTAGTAGAAATAGCTGGAATAAAAATTTCTCATAGTTTTACTGTTTTAAATCGTAAAAAAAACGGTTTTGCAAAATATTCCTTTACAAAAAATTATCTCATTATCAGATAAAGTTCTTATATTTTTTTTTGTATTCTACATAAATTAATAAACAATTTAAAAAAAAATCCAAAAAGAATGATTTTTTCAGTTTTTATAGCTTAAAATGAAATCCATGAAAAACAATCAATTTTTGTGAATAGTTTCGTACTATATTCTTCAATGTTAATAGTTTTTGGACCATTAAAAATCGAAAAATAGATAAATTTTATAATTTTGGTCTCAAAATGTTCCATTTTACGACGAATTTATGAAAAACACGGGGGTAGTGGCTGAATTTGCGGTTTTTAATAGTTTTAAACCTTAAATAGTAGAAAAACTTTTTTTTTTCAAAATATTCATTTTTTTATGTAAATTGCGAAAAAAAATATACGAACTTGATTCCACGACGTCAGAAACAGTTACGAAGGATTATATGTAGAAAGTAATTTTTTTTGCATTTAAAGTCATGAAAGTGTAAAAAATATCTATTTTTTTTTAATTTTAGTATTTTTTATAAATCCGCCGTAAAATGGAACATTTTGAGACCAAGATCATTAAAATCCATCCATTTTTCGATTTTCTAGAGCCAAAAACCAAAAAACCAGGTGACCGCGAAAGTGTATAATTACCATAATTTTTTGTAAAGAATTATTTTGCAAAACCGTTTTTTTTACGATTTAAAACAATAAAACTATGAGAAATTTTCATTCCAGCTATTTCTACTAATTTTTTTTTATAAATCCGCCGTAAAATGGAACATTTTGAGATCAAGATCATTAAAATCCATCTATTTTTCGATTTTCTAGAGCCAAAAAACCAGGTGACCGTGAAAGTGTATAATTACCTTAATAATTATCTATGACTTAAAAACTTCAATTGTACCAATACT
The DNA here is from genome assembly GCF_026250575.1 of Diorhabda carinulata. Classification (NCBI taxonomy): domain Eukaryota; kingdom Metazoa; phylum Arthropoda; class Insecta; order Coleoptera; family Chrysomelidae; genus Diorhabda; species Diorhabda carinulata. The sequence goes on along the minus strand of NC_079464.1, from coordinate 8,986,390 downwards.
ATTGAAATAAATTATAGTTATAAATTAATAAAGTTAATTTTTTCCATAAATGTTAGGCTTGAAATTTGAAAATGGTTCTTATATATATGTAGTAAAGAGATAGGTTTATTGGTTTAACGATAAAATAATTTTGGTCAATAAAGAACCTTTCATTTCAATTACATTTCTCTAATTTTTTTTTCGAAAGTACTGTAACTAGTGAATGATTTAGTGTTACCATCCCCTCAACTCTGAGCGTTGTTATGTCTACCTATACTCAGATTGATGGTCTTTCACTATTTGATTCCCTGTGTCGCCTATAGTGCTGTTACGCCGCTGACGGAATCCCCAATCGCGATTTTCTTCAATCCAAGCTAGGAACGGTTGAGTCATTTTTCAGTAATGCGGTGCAGGCCGTGGCGATTGTAACAAGTCGGCCGGACGCGAGGCTGTCTCTGGCTCAATACCTCGATTAGTTTTCAATGCTTCCGACGTTTTTCAATGAAAAACTTAGTTATTTTAAGTGTTGAGTGATTTAAAATTGTAAATCTTTTGAAATGCGCCGAAATGTCAAAGTGCTTATCGTTTTATCCGCCGCCTGGTTATTTGTTGTTGTATTTTATCTACAAAATAATAGAGAACTTAAGGTGAGTTCCGCTTTGTTGTTTTTATTTAAAAATAAATTTTATGTCTCGATAGTGTTGATCGCGAATGAAATTTCTCTATAATTCTATAGAGGGTGTGTTTGTAACAACAGCTGATTTTCGTTGGGGTCGTGGCTGCCAGCGCGGTACATAAAAGCTTAACAGAAGGAATGTTATATGGACCTTTTCTCAAATTATACGACATTTAACTTATCGAGAAAATTATAAACTTTATTGAATATTTCCCAGAAACTTATTGAAATGTAAGGAATGTTATGTTTTCAATGATAATCTAACAAAATGACAGGAGTTGTGAGAATAATTTGGTTCAGTGAATTTTAAGAAAGGTTGATGATCAAAAAAAGCTTTATTACAAGACCGAATCGAAAAATGAACACTCTTGGAATCAAATTAAAATGATAATCTTCTAATTATATGGAGTCCCGCAAGGGAGTGCCATAGAGCCACTGCTCTGAGTTATTTTGGTGCAACTCGTTAGTGAAGTAGAGTGTTTCCACCGAAAAAAAAAAATATTTGACAGAATTGCCAACTAAACGCCAAGCACTCTTGACCCTTTCTAAAGAAAACATATCTTCTGTGAACTAACTGCATCCTTACAAAAGATTTCCTTATCAACTGAGTTCGATCCTACAGTTAGGAGCAACACTACAGGACTACTTACTAAATTCCTGGTTTTCGAGACAAAAGTTATTGCAATGACTTTTTTGAAGATATTCAAACTAATTAAACCGTTTTTAGACTATTTCCAAACGAAAAACCTTGACTTTGCTCAAGCCTGAAAACTAAAAGAGTCAACAATAGTAAGACGGAAAGACCTTCGAGACAGGTTCAGGGAAAAACTAGAAGCAGCAAAGACGTTCGTTGCCAAAATTAATAAAAATATTGAGTCGTCCTCAAAATTCGAATATATGAAATATTTGTTGATTGAACCTAATTTCAAAATTGAGCGGACAATGAAAGTAAAGAAAAAGGCCGGAGTAAAACGTAAAGATGAAAAAGTTTTTTCATTTCCTGATAATTGTCTTTAACTAGATTATTTTCAAACAATGGAAAACCGTTTTCCCAAGTATAAACTGTTGTATTTGGACTTGGTTGTCTTCGACCCTAGATGATTTGATCAAATCAAGTCAAAATTGCAGAAAGTACCTTGGACAAAGTAAGTACATTGATTGCATCTGTTGATAAAGACAGAAGAAATCATATCGTGTATGAATGTTTGGCCCAATATAAGCAGGAAGTCAATTGAGCAAAATTATTGTACCGATAAGACTGAAACAGGTGATAGCTCTGAAAACATTCAGGGAATTGAAAGTATGGATGACGATTTATGTCTACTTGAAGATAAAGAAACCAAAGGTAAGGATGATGAATATTTCTCAGCTTGCACAGTAAAACGTAAATATAACTTATGTGTGTGCATTTGAAGTGATAGTGGATTATAACCTGTACACTCTTCGATTTACTGAACTGTACAAAGTCTACAAATCTTTACTAACAATTCCACTAACACAGATTACATGCGAACGAGTTTTTTCAAAGTTAAAGTTAATAAAAATCGGATTGAGATCAACAATGAGTGATGAAAATTTAGAAGCATTTGTCCTAATGCACACAGAGAGAGAGAGACATAATGATAAACATTGTTACTAGTTTGGTTATTGATACACTGTGTGAATCAAGTTTTGAAATGATAAGACTTTTGATCGACTTTATGAGGAAATTATTTAGGTTAAATTGAAGTTTTACGATTTTGACTTGGTTTTATGATTGTCTTATGTAGGATCTTTGAAAAAATTTTTAGCAGTTTTCTGTAATCATTTTAACAGTGCCAACAGTTTTCCTTTAGACATACTACACTTTACCGATTATTCATCCATACTATGGTTGAAAAGAAACTCTGAAATATCATTACTAAATTTAGAGAAACTTCTCAACACATTACAAAAGAAGGAAGATAGGAGCAAAACCAATTATTGGGACAACCTACAGGGGTTGAGACAGGCAAAGACTTCTGAGAAACTATAACCAGAGGAGATCTGCTGCGAGACCCCAAATCCATACATACATACATACAATTCACATCTACATTACTCTATAAGAAATTTCAAGTTCATGTCAATAATGTTTCAATACTAAAAAAAAGAAACAAATAAAATAGACAATGAATTGTGATAAATAAAGCATATAACAGAGAAAACGAATTGACTCAACTAGAAAACAAATAAACTACAAGAACTAGTGATGGAAAACAAAATATTGATCTATAAGACAATAATTTTCTTTAATTTCTTATTTCTTAAACCTTTTGATATATTTATGCTTCTAAATGTTCTTTAGGCCTCATCTGTTTTAAAATTAGTTTCTTTTATAATTTTTTAAAGACAGATGAAAATTTGACGCTTCGACTTCTTTTAGTTTTTATCAAAATATAAAGTTTTTACTTTTTACAGCGATATGCAAACCTTTGTAACCCTTCCAAATAATATTTGTGATTTTTTTTCTGCAAGTGAACGTTAAAAAATAGAAAAAGGTCGCTGCGAGTCTGATCTGTTGAATATGGTCAACTAATTCGAAGTGTAATTCGTGGATATTAGCTATGGCGATCACCGAAGTGGAAAATACTTTTTTTTTCTTCAAATGCGGTAGCTTCTTCCTTTTTTTATCTTTTCAGGAATGTTACGTAATATTCTTCTATTATTGTTTCACCTCTTTGAAGATAGCCGGTGAGCATATTTACATGATTATTCCAAAAAACGTTTGCCAGAACTTTTCCGGCTGAAGAAATCGATTTTATCTTTTTCTGAGCACAATCGCCTATTCCAATCAAGTGTCTTGTTTTTTTTTCGTTTCATTTTGCTCAAACCGCGTTAATAAGTCCTGGGAAATGTTCATTCGAATCCGCTTTTGGCACAAAGCTTTGTTGTGTTATCAAGACTATGCACCGAGTTACAAGTTGATAATAACAATAACAAAATTTCATAAATTGGTCTTCGAATTGCTTCCGTTCCCAGCTCCCACCGTATGGCTCACAGCGACTTTCCTGTTCTCAGACCTAAAGAGGATGCTCTCTAGAATGAAATTTTGAGCCGATAAAGAGTTAAATATCTCATCTTATAATAAATCGATGCCGTTTCCTGAAAGCTGTTCGTATAAAAACACAGTAGAGCAATCAAGACAAAAAACTTACTGTACTTACTGTCTTTTGCTTACCACATTTTAAAACTGCGCAGTTAAGTGTTAAAATAAATAGTAAGTAAATAATGTGTGGATAAACAGAAGAGAAAGTAGTGAATTGATTAAGTGATAAGTGATGCAAAGAGATTGTAAGTGCTTGTATATATGTAATATACAAAATTCTACTGTCACTTCTAAGCTATTCATTAAAATATCAACAAAGGATGGTTATTTGAAAAAGGATATAAATAAAAAAAGAAAAATTAACAAATTTTAAAACAACAAATCGTAGGAAATGATCCTACCAGTTTGCCTCTAACAAAACCATTAAATTGAATTGATGAAATCTTTATTGGAATCTATAGAAGGATCAGTATAATTTCATGTTTGAAGATGATTTCATGCAAATGTTGGCCGCGGCTCAGCTTTAGATAGCCCATGCGCAAGGTATAATTTTGGCACACTCTCTCCAACCTATCGGCCGGTATTTCGCGAATAAATGCTTCAATATTGGCTTCCAGTGCGTCAATCGTTGCTGGTTTATCCCTGTAGACATTAGCCTTAACAGAACCCCACAATAAATAGTCCAAATGCGTTAAATCACAAATTTTTCCCAAGCTTTATCCACGTGGCTTAATCAAAATGAGTAGGATTTTTTGCGTCAGTCTATAACTTTAGAGGAAACCTGGATCGACCTCTACACTCCTGAAATAAATAACAGTCAAGATAGGAGGGCCAAAAAAGACAAACCTGGTTTTAACGTCCGAGAAAGTGATAGGTATCGTTATTTGGGGTAGTCATAGGATTGTGTTCATCGACTGTTTTTAAGAATGTAAAATAATAACAGAAATTGCTAAGCCGACCGTATTTGAAGGAAGAGGAAGTGTTTATCCATCAGGACAACGCACTTTCTCACACTTCAATTATTGCCATAGCTAAAATTGACGAACCGCACTTCGAGTTGGTTGACCACCTGATCTGACTCCCAGTGATTTTTTTCTGTTCCTTAACCTTAAAATTTCACATGCAGGAAAAAGATTTTTAGCAGACTAGGATGACATCGAATGTTTAAACGCCTATTCTGAGGAAAAATACGGCAACTATTATTTGGAAAGGTTAAAAAGGTGTTAGGACATTGCTAAGTGTATGTATGATTTTGAATAAACTTTACAGATCACGTGTTGTCATTTTATTTTGTGATGATTTGTCTTGATTTTAGGTCTTTGTCTATTTTTTTAAAATTCCAATTAAAACGACAAAATCATGACAATTGGTCACAAAATGTATACAAAACAAAAAGTCTAAAAATAGAAAAAATGTCATTTTTTAAGTAGTCATTGTCTACAATGCTCCATTTCTTTTTCAATATCTCCACACACCTATAGTAAATTAATCAGTTTTCACTTCAATAAAACATATTTTCTAGAAATAATGTATGAATCAAAACAATTTTCGTCGGGTCAGTGGGGAAAGAAATTCAACCTACACTCTTCTCAGAATAAATTCATCAGCTACAGTGTTCAAATTTTCGAACAAAATATCTAAATGAAATGAAATAATTTCGGTAGTATTTTATTTAGTTTGTATCAAATCAAATTCCAAAGTGTTTTAAAGACCTGTGACACAAACAAATAGACTTGTTTGTGTTCTAGTGCACGCTCCATCACGTCGTGACATGATTTATTATGAAGTAGAGGAGCTGTGAGCTTATTTTTCTGTCAAAAGATAATTATTATTAAATCAACTTTCCAAACAATTTCGATATAAGTACATGGGCAATTTCAGATTTGCTACGATATAATTTACTTCTGTCTATATCGGTCTAATTTCTGCGTTAAAGATGTATGTGAATTATACTTATACCTCTTTTTTACTAGTCTCTCGAGTATAACATGAAGTAATGTGGGAAGAATTATATTTAATTACAGAAACGGATCAGCTGTCGAAGACAATAGATTGAGCAAATTAAATTTGATCTGGAGTAATGAGGCTTCCGAAAATGAATGAAAAAAAAAGTTTTGTGGTCTTTTAGGCATTTTTTTTTTCAATATTTTACATTATCTACGAGGTTTGATAATCATATATTGTATCGCGAAGTACTTGATAGATCTATCACCCTTATAAGCGCTAGTTTTAATGGCGAGGGTAGTGGAGAGGTAGCACAAAAAACAAAATTCAATAATTTATACTTACTAATTCAACAAATTTATATTAACAAAAATATATACATCGACAGATAAGACTAAAGCTAAGTCTCTGGAAACACGTTTGAGATCTGATTGTTTTATGGTCTCGAGACAGAATGAGTTTGCCAACGATTCCAAACGCCTCGCCTGGGTTCCTGTAAGTAGGGAACAAATATGAGGTAGAAGGTTTTTGATTTCCTCAAACTCAGGTCTATTGGACATTAAGAAGCTTACTTGGAATTTCCTGCGTCAGGTATCGGTGAGTTAGGTGTGGATGGATTATCGTTTTATTGGGGGAATTAGTTCGGAAGAATCTTTTAGCTTTATTTAGTATTTTTAAATGCAAGGTCACCACACACCTCAATTTCTTTCTCTGCAACAAATAAAATAGATCATATTATTAATAAGAGAAAAATAAAATTCAATCGAAAGTGTAAGTACATAATAGTAAGGTATCACTAAAAAAAGTCATTAAAGGAAAAAAATAGAAGCAATGGAAGGAATATACATTGAGAGAAAGAATCAAAAGGTTTTATATTCAAAACAGTATGCATCAGAGATCAAAAAGTGAAATTATTATGAAGAAATAATGAGACTATTAAAAGATATGAACGTTATTTCAACGATATACTAGACGCAGAAGCCAAAGAGAAAGAACAAGACGAAAACAAAGTTATTTCAACCTGCGAAATACAATATAGAATTCAAATAATTCCCATTTTATTTGACGCATGACATCCAATAAATAAAGCAACTGTAGTTTATCATGCCATTGCTTCAAAGCCACAAGCTTGTCAATGAACCTCGCAAATGCTATCGACTGAAGCAATTCCTTCTTCGTGGTAATCTTTTTGGGAACATTTAAGGTCTCAATACAATATTCGTTATTCCTAGCAATGACTGAACAAATTATGCCGTGGTTGTGCTTTAAATGAACGGTTTTTTGGAAATAATCAGTTGACTTTTTTTATCTGAACGCTTGCTCGTTGGCGACACTCTAATTTCTTCACCGGGTTAGTAAGAATTTGTAAACTAGTAACACCCACTACTTTTGTCCTGAGAATGGGTATTATGAGCCCTTCTTTGTAATTTGTCCTGATATACCAAGTTTGCAACCGGAACTTTTTGATGCCTTCAATAATCCTTAAAGAATAGATTGCGTATACTTTTATATTTTATCAAATTTTCTTTAGTGATTCTCGATTGCTTTTTAGATACAGTTTTATATCAACTGGTACAATACATAGCATGGATGGGATGGGCTTTCGGCAAATGCTACATCATCAGCTGACATTGCCAACTCACTTTTTTGCAAAGCATGCACAGATTAAATTCATTTGATGTTTTCTTGCAAGATCTCGCAATTTCGAGGTTATCGGTTTGGTGTCATTTTTATTATGTGCAAGTTGCAATTCTAGGAAGAAAAGAGATTCTGAGCCGGATATTAGGTCTTTAGCCATGGATTTCTTAGTTATCTTATGTTTTATTTTCAAATGTTTCTTGCACCATTCTCAAATATAATTTTGCAAGCAAAGCCACAGCCACATTTTTATGTTTACTATTCCTACCTTTGTTATTTTCATCTTTTAAACCTCCAACAAAGAATAAAATAAAATTTGAGGCTAGGAAATTGTTTTCTTTTTCTCATGGAATTTTGATTGGTAAGAAACTTGCGCAATGTCAAGCAAAGTGCGATGTGCGTCTATGCAATATTTTGATCTTTAACTTGCATCATGTCAAGCGCCTTTACAGCTACTTGATTCTCTTGGATTATTTCTCTATGCTTCCTTGCGAATATCGATAAAAACTTCATTTTTTTAATTGATATTACAGTTTATTTTTAACTAGCATATTTAATTTAATGGCTTGCATAAATACCAATGACTCATGCAACTTAGAATGTGCAACTAGGGGTTTCTGAACAAATATGTAACTATGTAAACAATTTTGCTAAGAAGAGGAGATTATTTCATTTAATAAATTAATAGTAAATCTTCTTAAGTTATTTAATTCTAAATAAAAGTACCTATTAAATACAATTCATAAAATACGACAAAATAATTAAACGTTTATAGGACGAGACTTACAATGAAACTTAATTTTCGTTTTCATAATTTTGTTTTCTATTGAGTTCATCAACATATTCTTATAAAGCCAACACGGTTGTTCCAAGAGCAATTAAATGCGATTCATTTATATCGATCAGCACCATTACATAAGACAAGTAACTGCTGCCACTCTAACATATTATCTATAAATATCTAAAGAAATGATAAATCAAGCTTTAGAAACACAGTTTCTAATATATAACTGATTTTTAAGCAACTAATCGATTCTTTTAATTTGTTATTGATTACGTAGTTTAGAAAATATACAATATACAACATACTTGTGAGTCCTGACATTCTTTCTTATTTGGATTGAGTAAAAAAATTATAAAATCCTGTACACTAAGAAAAGAGAGGCATTCAAAATGGCAAATCACAACTGATGTGTATGGAAATATCACGTAGATATTTTATTTTCGATTTTATAAAATGACAATTACAATCTGAATGATGCAAAATCAAAGCTTCAGGTTAAGCTAATCCCTTTACCAACGTAATCGGACGAGATACTGTTTTTTCTGTAACACCTATCTTGCATATACGAGGTCTGGCTATTAAGTAAGAAGACTGCGTGCATAGAGGGCGCCCTAGACGGGTGGGGTATCTAAATATATTGTTTATGCACTTCTCAAAACACGTTTCCGTCACTATTATAGTATTTGTGCAGTAGCGGTTTAAAACGAACGTGTTTTTTTCTTGTACCGAAAACCATGTGTGACGAAAAAGAGAAGCAACTTATCAGTCTCAAATTTCTCGTTAAATAAAAAAAACTCCGACTAAGTGCTATAACTTATTGCAAGAGGCCTATGGGGACAATTATCTATCTCGTGCGCGTGTTTTTGAGTGGTGTAAGCGATTTAGTCAGTGCCGAGAGAACACTGAAGATGACCAGCGCCTAGGTCACCCTGTGACTGTTTCAACTCTGGAAACAGTGACCAAAATCAACCAAATTATGCGTGCAAATCGTCGAATGAGTATCCGGATGATTGCCGAGGCTATAAACGCCGATAAAGGAACGATTAGAAAAATTTTACTCGAGGAATTACACATGACAAAAGTCTGTGCGAAGTTGGTGGCAAAAAATCTGACTCCTTACCAAAGCTCTTGCGTCAACGGATCTGCTTAGATTTCATTGAAAGATTAGAAAGGTTAGAAAATGATCTGCTTTGAAGGGGACCCGATTTGAGTCGATGGAAGCGGTAAAGCAAAAACGGCAGAGCTCCTAAAGGCACTCACCAAAGAAGATCGAAGCACTGCTTCGATCAATGGAAAAAACGTATGGAAAGATGTGTGGCGAAGGTAGTAGTAGGAATAATGTAATTATTTATCATTTAATATCTATACAATAAAAAATGTAACAATACATTAACCAGATGCCTGATTGAGGAAAATAAAACAGGCATAAATGTCTAGGTTTTTCACACTCTACTAGGTGCCTGAAATATGAATGTTTCAAGTATATACTAAAATTAATGTTACTTTACTATTGGGATGAATTGATTGAATAATTGATGTTGGTGCGGTTACTACAAATAATTGTAAAACTTAATTGGTAGAATATATTTTTCATCCCAAGAGAAAATAATCTATTTGACAATCAACGACACGAAATTGGCGGAAAATCACGAAATTGTAATTAGCATGATTCTTAAGAATTACCTCTAGTTAGGAGTAACGAATCATAATCGATTATTTTCAATTGCATGAGTAGTAATCGTTACGATTATACAGTGAATAATATTCAAATAAACCATTTATTTAGTATTGATATCCAACCTACAATTATTGTTAATTAAACATTGATATCACTCGATGATCTTGCGTTATCTATGGTAGTGCACGGTAGCGTTTTTTTTTCAATTTTTCAACGATTTAAAGATGATGTTAATTGCTAAGCTTGGAAGACTCAGTTGAAGAAAGACCAGTAATTTGAATGACTCTAGATGTTGTCAAATTGCTTATAGCAGAGATTAGTTATTTTAACTCGCTGTCGCTATCGATGTACACACTTCAAAAAAACTTGAGGTCAACGCTGGTGTTCCCGAGGGATGTATTCTCTCACCAACTCTCTTCTGTATATCAACGATCTAATCATCAAAACTTCCAATCCGATTTATAGTGTCACCTGCCCTAAGCTAACACTAAATCCGTAAGCAGCGAAGACCCGGTCTGCTATTTTTACAAAGAAGACTGGCCCTGCAGCATTTCTGGCATAGTCACGAGGCCGAATTAGCTAAGGCAGCTTCTAAAAAACTCAAAGTACTCTTTAAGACTAAAACGTTTATACTCCTCAACAGCTCGTTATTCCCTTAAAATTCCCAGATTCGTCCAACTTTGGAATATTGCTAGGATATTTGGAGCTCGGTTCCCAAGCATACCCTGAGGATGCTCGACTCATCACACAAGGGAGCAATTAGACTTATAGGCGATCCAAAGTTTATCAGTGAACAGCTTAGATCTGATTGCCGGAAGAATTTAAACAGCTTGAGAATTAGCAAATTGTGTAAACGAAAAGGGTGCCCAGTTAATGCTCAGAAAACATAAGTGTTTAACTTTACTAAATAACTGCCAGATTTTGAATCATTAGTGTTAGCGATGAAATTGGAATAGCTTGGGGTATATTTCATAGGCTAAGATGAAATGCTCACAAAAAGCAATATCACTAGAGAAGTACAGATGAATATGTGGTAAGAACTGAGGACTCAATTCTCAAACAGTTCTGTGTTTACTTGCACAAAAATGTTAGTTCAATTATGAATGGGTTGAGTGGTGAACGAGAACGTAGTAAATGGTAAAATATTAACACCCTAAGGCTACCTTGTCAGATAATTCCCGTAACGCCAATGGAAAGAGCCTACCATCTCCACAAATATTCGTGTAAAGCGAAGTTAGATTTGTAATAGATAAATTAATACATAGTCAAGGGCACATAAGAATCGCTGACCTGACTCTGCTTTACAGATACCACCACGGCAAATATTTTTCCGAGCTGTCCAACTTAATGCCACCTAGAGCAGTTTTCGCTAGACCTACTCAACAGGCAGACGTGGCTTATAAACCCGCCTAGAAGGTCAATTTATCTGGAGACGTGCGAGCTTGTGGAATCAGCTACAAAGGCACGTTTTTCTCGAACACTATAACCTATATAAGTTCAACACCAATATCCACAGGCCTCTCGACACGGCTCCCTCTTGTGCTTGCTAATTACTTAAAAATTGGCTAAAAAAAATTCGACAATTTTTGTTTCAAAATCCAGTCTTCTTCCAATCCGGATTTGGAATTAAAGACAATAGATTCGTTTGGAATTTCGGTGTAATTTGGCTTAATACAATCGAAAGATGTATAGAATGTTGTTAGTATAGAATGATGATAAGTAAAAAATGTAGAAATAGACAATACGATTTTATAACGTCTATATCGTCGACTATTCTCTGAATAAATTTCTGCTATACTGTGGAGCTTTTTCATCAACCATATTATTCAAAATTGTAACAACCACAAAATGTCACATTATTACTAGATGAAAAACTGCTACGATCTAATTCTAAATACGTGTGATTCCTGTTTGTTTTGGATATATTTTATCCACTCAGAAATATATGCGTGAATACAATGCTATCTAAAAATGTATACAATAAATTGTATTGTTGCAAGAAACCATAAATTGTACAGATAAGGTAAAAATTGTTTCCAGTACTAGAATGTTCAAAAATTAACCAAGACTATTGTATAAAATTCCTGTTATATATACGCTTCTCAATTTTCTAAACAGCCTGAAGGCATTTATTTATTCAGTAATATTATTTTACGCATAAATTTTAACTAGCTATTACAATTTTCAACTGTTCGTATCGGCATCTAGGTCCATCATGTGATATTTTACTGTATAATGGAAAGTTATTCAAACGAGACGGACAAATTCGTTAATTTCTCGTTATATTTTGAACATTTCAGAGATTAAGATCTGTTCGTGCACCACTAATGACGGACGTGTACATATTCGAAAAAAAAAAAAACAAGTTAATTGAAAGTAAATTTGGTTCTCACCTACTTTTACCAACGCATTTATTTGAACATTTAACATGCAAAACTGGTGAAATTAATTTCAAGATCAACATTCAAAAACATTTACAGACCGGTCTGTGGTTTTTATAGATCAATTAACCTCACCCAAAATCATAAACAACAAAAAATCTCATATTAGACCCTCTAGGTAACAAATACATTTTCTACGAGGGTTGTCTGATAACAAAAAGGTTAGTTTCCATCATTCTTCTGAAAATAGGGGTTAATGTCCTTGTCTGATGAAAATCCCTTTCCTGCAAATGAAACTTTGAGGTTAAGAAAGAGGAAAAAGTCACTGGAGGCCATGTTTCAGCCATGGCCATCACCGAAGCGTGAGAGGTTGCTTTGTCCTGACGTCTTTGCCTTTTCCGGAGCAGGTTCCTCCTTTGTAATTTAGTGTCTTGGCTATTTTTTCTCCTCAGGAATGTAGTAGAAGATGCCTTAATAAGAAAAGGAACTGTTGAGTCGAATACGTTTTTGATACAAAGTGACCCAACGTGGCCCTATCGCTCGGTTAGCGAACGCATACATAATACTCCAAAGATAGACGAATTTGGGCCTTATAGAGGATTAGAAGCCATTGCTCAGTATATAGCTTTTTTTTGTGAAGAGGGCTTCGAGTTTTTGTAAAGCTGCCTTACCTAATTCGGCCACGTGGCTATGCCAGGACATATTGCTCCCCAATCTCAACACCAAACAAGAGAATTTGCGGTTATGGCGATATTTTATGATAAAATACGGATTTGGGCGCTAGCCGAGTTTATTTGGGCGGCTGATTTGAAAAACGAGTGTGTTATCATCGGCAAAGCTATAGAACTGGTTTGTACTTTTTTCGAGTGTATCGTAAATGTATGGGAGAAAGAGAAGCGGTGACAAGACGCATTCTTGGGGAACACCAGCGTTGACCTTAAAGCTGAGGTGTGACCATCGACAACGACTTGGATGTAGGAGTCCTTCTTTGATACAGCCACTAAGCTAGTCTATAAGTGAAGATTCAGAAGATTGGCATGCTAAACTATGTCAAAAGTTTTCGATATGTGATTGCTGGAGATTTCTTATATTTCTCTATAGCTTCGATCCATATGTTGGTGACATAGACGAGGAGATCCCTTGTTAATCTGTGTTTATGACAGCCATATTGATCTTCGCTTCCTTAATATATCTATTTGCTGATTAACGTGTTTCTCTACAATCTTGGCAATAGCTGTTGGGTCTTTTTTCTTTCTTTGATATGCGTTGATTCCGAACAAGTTTCCGATTTGCAGGAAAAAGATGTCTTTTATATAAGCAAGTGGCTTTATTGATGTGTGTCGTAATCCTATTTCTGGTCTGGACTCCAAGTAAGATGGATGATAGTTTTTCCCATGCATAAAGAGTGGAAATCGAAGCAAATATGCGGCCCAACAAGTCCGCTTTCTCTTTTACGGTTACTGCGATTGACCCATCTTCTCAAGTTGACGGTGAAATTTTTGACATACAAAAGCCTTGTTTGAATGCTCTTGTTACAGACCAGAAGACCTTGATTCTACAAAATATACTTGAAAACATTTTACAAATCGAGAAACGGAAGGATACTGATTCAAAGGAAAGGCGCAATTTTACTGAGAAACTGAGATAATACATCTGGAAAGCTTTTCACATAGTTGTTTTTATAGCTTTACAAATTTCCTATCTTTATCAGAAATGTTTTAAGATTCTATACATAATATCTAATATTTTATTTATTCAAATGGGAAACGTCGACTGAAAAAAACAGGAATTATTTTGAAGTTTAGTGACATGAAATCGTCGCTTAGTAAATCGATTCTTTTATTAACTATAATACTAAACTTGGCATTTATGAAAGAGTGAAGAATTTGTCAAATGAATATAGGTATACAAAAAATCGAAAATCTATCACTGAAACAAATATTATATACAATTGTATCCTTACGTTAAGGAGTTCGGTTCTCCGAAAATCAAGTATAATGAGGAGAAATATCTATTTTTATTAATGATTTTCTGTTTTGAATGCTTCTTCTGCTTCAAATTAGTATCTTATGTACCAATCTGTATTTACAAAATTTAATTGTCATTCAAATACCAACTCCATTTTAAAATGCTGATACTAACATAAAACGCCATAATTTTAACCATGAGTGCTTTGAGAAAAGGTCACCGCTCCCGTATAATCAATATTTTCTATTAATTCAGAGTCACGTTGAGCAAAAAAAGGGTGAGAATGAGAGTGTGGGCGTTGAAAAAATTGATTACGTTTTCTGTTTCCTCATTCAGAATAGGAAATAAGGAACACGCAATAACTTTATACGAAAGTGCCCGCATAAAACATAAATTCACATTGATAAGAGGCTTCTTTTCCATTTTATTTATTTAAATGGGAAACGTCGACTGAAAAAAACAGGAAATATTTTGAAGTTTACTGACATGACATTGTTGCTTAGTAAACGGATTTTTTTATTAACTATAATACTAAACTTGGTATTTATGAAAGAGTGAAGAAGATATAAAAAAAATTGAGAATCTATCACTGGAACCCATAGTATAATCTAACCAAATCTCTTTTATCGCTTTTAAAGTAGACATATAGAATGATACCTTACGTTAAGGAATTCGGTTTTCCGAAAATCAAGTCTAATGAGGAGAAATATCTATTTGTCTAGAAGGAAATGTAAAACGCTTTCACTGAACTGGAACCATTCCTTGGTATAAAAATGTACACCTACATGAAAGTGCTCTAATAAAAAAAATCTCAAAAATATTTATTTTGGTAGTTGCTTCCAGGACCGGACCACTCCAAAAGGTTTCACACTACGACTTCTCACTGGCTTTCTTACAAAATATTATCAATCTATGACGTTCCTGATGGAACTATGTCCTGTAGAAATTGACGAATACTATAGGGACGAGGAGTAATTACTTCCAGTACTGGACCACTCCAAAGGCTTTCTCACTACGACTTCTCACTGGCTTTCTTAGAAAATATTGTCAATCCGTGATGCTCCTAATGGAACTACGTCCTGTAGAAATTGACGAGTACTGTAGGGACGAGGAGTAATTGCTTCCAGTACTGGACCACTCCAAAAGCTGTCTCACTGGCTTTCTTAGAAAATATTGTCAATCTATGACGTTCCTGATGGAACTATGTCCTGTAGAAATTGACGAATACTATAGGGACGAGGAGTAATTACTTCCAGTACTGGACCACTCCAAAGGCTTTCTCACTACGACTTCTCACTGACTTTCTTAGAAAATATTGTCAATCCATGACGCTCCTGATGGAACTACGTCCTGTAGAAATTGATGAGTACTGTAGGGACGAGGAGTGATTGCTTCCTGGACTGGACCACTCTAAAAGCTTACTCACTACGACTTCTCACTGGCTTTCTTAGAAAATATTGTCAATCCATGATGCTCCTGATGGAACTACGTCCTGTAGAAATTGACAAGTACTTTAGGGACGAGGAGTAATTGCTTCCAGGACTGGACCACTCTAAAAGCTTTCTCACTACGACTTCTCACTGGCTTTATTAGAAAATATTGTCAATCCATGACGCTCCTGATGGAACTACATCCTGTAGAAATTGACGCGTACTGTAGGGACGAGGAGTAATTGCTTCCAGTACTGGACCACAAATTGCATTGCCATTATACAGAAAATAGTTTTTATCGAAAATGTGGTGGATCGAAGATGTGATCTCCTTAAGCCAAACCTAGATATATAGAATTCATAAGAGCTCTGAAATTGAAGAAACAACTGTGAATGATATTTGATAAAATCAGCTCTAAGGATGTACACTTTACAAAATACCATTAAAACGTTTTATCAGAAATTGAACTGATAATATAAAATGCTATATAATCATGTGAACTTATGTCGAACACATAACAATTTAAAAACTTTGTCATTCGGGTTAATTTAAACGAAATGTATTTATTTTTTGTCGCGACGACAACTCTGGATAGGAAATAAGCAAAATTCTTCTTCCACAACAAAATTAAAAGTAGATATTCTCTCGATTTTCACTTTATTGCAGGTTCTTTAGCGAGGAAATTGTTTGCAAACTAATTTCTTTCACCTTTGATTTTGCATTGGACAACTAACATTAAATGACTTAACTGCAAGTGTTTAATGTAATTTTGGAGATCAATATCAATATACTATACTATATATAATAAATATCACTTTGAAATGAATTTCGATGGTAAATTTTAGTACAGTGCACACACCTTTTGGTTATGGCTTCACTGTAGACAAAGTGGATTTTTAATGTCAGGTGGTAAAGTTCAAATGCGTATCAGTAATCAGTCCCAATTTTCCTATTTATATTTTTAAATATAAAGCTAAAAATCAAAGTTACGAGGATGTATTGATATCTAGTTAGCCTAGATCAGTTCCATGCATAAACAAAATATTGCGTTACCATAGCAACGACCAATAACTTATTAGAAGTGTCAGTGTAAAGTTTGACGACAAAAAAGTAAACCAGAGTTACGCAATACAGAAACAAAGCAACAATCTTGCTCTTCAAAAGTTCTTGCTTTAGTTTTTATTGATTGCTATAGAGTAATCATGATTGATTTTTTGGATAAGGGAGATTACTATTCGACATTACTGACCACTCTACGGGAAAAAATTAAAAAGGAAAGACGCGGACAGCTACCCAAAGGTGTTTGGTTTTTGCAGGACAACGCCCCTGCACAGAAATCTCATGTTGCAATGTAAAAAATTCGTGATTTTAGGGTTAAGGGCTTGAATCATTACAACACCCTCCTTATTCACCAGATTTGCCTCCATCCGACTATCATATTTTTCCTCAACTGAAAAAAATTTAAAAATTCGTAAATTTTCTTCCAACAAGGAGGAAATAAAAGCTGTGGAAGTCTGGTTTGCAGAGCAAGAAGAAACATTTTTTTGAAAGTTGAGTAATAAAATATTTTGACATTGAAATTTTGTTTGGTTCTATAGTAGGCTAAGAATTTTTCAATATATCCTAGTATACGAAGATTTCGGAATGTTATTGTCTCGATCACCAAACTCTGTGCTGCTAATTTGTTTGATAATAACGTCGTTATGTTTTGTCCGACTTTTGAGGAACAATAACGCGCCTATAAAATTTTGTTACGGACCCTAGTATTATTAAAATCCTATTTTAATTTGGGGAAAGTCAACTCGCTACTGTAAACACAATCAGTATAGTCGTGGTCTTCATTAGTTTAATAATTTTCCAGTTTCATCGCAAAAATGTTGAATGTAATAACAGAGCAAAAAGTTGTTATATTAGTTGTTGCAATTTAAATTAATTATTTATTGAATTAATGGAATGGCCGGAATGTTTATTGCTGCCACGTATTTTTGAGTATTTTAAGCGCCTTCAAGTTTTCCCAGAAGATGTTCTGATTCACGTGAAAACCAGATATCATTATAAAATAAAAATAAGTAATCTGTTCGTTGGTTATCATTCATGAGATTGTTGAAACTATACGAATTGGTAAAGAAGTCGTGCATAATATTTAAACTTGTGAAAGGTGTGTCCTGAATTGGAACCTTATATTTTCATGTTTAAACAACAAGAAGCTCGCAAAAATCTTTATACTGATATTTTTAAATATAATAAAATCTCTTATCAGAAACAAAGCACCCATTTATGCAATGACAGAGCCCAAACTGAGAAAGGACAATCAATGATGCTGTTTACTTTGTATTGTTCATCAAGCTATGTCCAGAAAATCTCTTAAATATCATCTTCCTTATTTGTCACATCTCACGCCGTGCTTCTTACGGTGATGTCTTCATTAAAACCGAACAAAATTTGAGTCTGTGAAGCTAGAAACATATGGCGTACTAAAGGATCTGATAGAAGAAGTTCTATTTCAATCAATAAAAGGTTAACATAGAGCACAGTAGAGATAGTTTAAACGTCACTATCGTTATTTGATGAATATACCTTGTATGATATGTATTTAAACAGTGCCATTTCTGTTTTTTTTTAACCAAAATAGGTGACTAGGCTATAATTAACCTTACCAAATATATTGTTCTCTCTTGCTCACTCCATTTCTACAATAGTTGTTTGCTGCCATGATTTTAAAAGCAATGGGAATTATTCAATTTACTTTTGTTTATTTACAACAAATGTAACTAGTAAAGAGAAAATTGCAATCGAAAGTATTGTTTACTTGCAGTTCTGTCTCGTAAATTGAACGTATTGTTACGTCGAATTGAATAATTGAGGCTAATCAAACATAAATTCTAACTTTGATGCATAAAGTTATATTTTGTCATCTGAGAAAATGTGTGAATGTTGTTAATTAATTATAAATAATTTAAAAATATCGCAATAATAATTATATATCCTGTATCAACTCCTTTCTTTTTTAACAGATGAAAGTTGTTCAGTTACATTTGAATTACTTTAAATTCCGTGACAATTGCGAAATAGTTTTATTAAGTTATTAGGTGACGTATTCAATGTTCTCCCTCCGTGCTTAATAAATATTTATAAGGAAAGGTTAGTTTGAATGAAATTTTTAAAATAGTTCAAAAATCTACTCAACTATGATAAATACTTACGGCACTCATATATACCCAATTAAGAAATGAAAAATAATGTTTACTCCCCGTATAAAATTTGCTACACATCTAACAAGCCGTCAGTCTACGTGGACTCATCCTCTCCACTGTATACCAATGAAAATATCGAATATTAAACATAAAAATATTTCTATTGGCCAAAGCTGTCGGAAGGCATATATACACAATTTCTTCGAAATATTGGTGACAGACACTCTGCCCTAAGCAGTGACGTCGCTTCATTTAATTCATAAATTTCTTTAAATAAGTAGAAATATGGCGTTCTTTACCTAAATTGAACAGTGTAGTAAGAATAAAGACAGGAATGAATTCCTATAATAAAGATCTAGATATACAAACACAGCAAGTTATTTTAAATATATTCGAATATTTGAAAATGTGATAATGTAATCATAATATGAATTACTGAATTAACTAGAATAAATAAATTTTCCATTTATCGAGTAGTCACGAAAGGTATTGCTGTGGATCAATCAAAGCTATTTAAGATATTATACGTAGGACAATTTATTATTTATATAAGAACATTAGAAGTAATACAGCAAAAGGTAGCAGATTATCCGGAATAAAATTATATCAGTTTTAAAACATTGGGCCAAGTTTTTAAGCATTTGGTTTTAAAAACAAAAAACTCTATCACCATCCTTATAACCCTTCATAATTCAATCAAACGATGACTCTAGTACAAACGATTCTGACTACCATTATTATTTATAAAGATACTTTGAAATTGAAATGATCGTTTTTCTTTTGTTTTGTTTGTAAAGAATTTATTTTTCTTTATAGTTTTGGCTTTGAAATTTTGTTTTCCAGAAAAAAAAAACGAATGGGGTACAAAAAGGGCTCAGTTCACGGCTGCTACCCTGTTTAAACTAAACGCTATCATAGGCAGGTACATTTTACTCGTCCATTTACGTTTTATAATTTAATATTCAGTTGTAGCAAGTTAACGAGGTATAATAATTATTTTTTTCCAAATAGGACTACAATTAAGTGCATCTGTCTAAATAACTGCGTATAATGCCGTCCAATTTATAATGATTCGATTGCCTTTTAACGAATACTTCTCGCATAAGATATACATATTTTTGAAGTATTTACAAAAATAATAAATTCATATAATGTATCTCTTTCTCTATTCCTTTATTTCCACAAGGACATAGTTGCACGTACCGAAGTAGACCCCTGTTTTTAAAAATCTTTATTTTATGTCTATGTGGGAAATTTTGCAATTGTGTGTTGGATTATGATCTATCCCACTTTATTTTCGATTGTTTGTAAACAAAAATTAATTTAATTCAAGCTACTCAGTTATTTGAATATGTCTGGCTTACTAGCACATAATTTAAGGTTAACTCCTCAGCAATCATGCTTGGAAACATAAACCAACAAAAACTGTGTAAAGGAATGCATTTGGGTGGTAAATAAATTGATGAACAATGTGATTTACGGATTTACGCGATAATACTCGAAAGGAATTTCGAAGGTGAGGAAGTTCTCATTCCGAGGCTAATATTTCTGTCTGAATCTAGGAAGTCAATGTTTTCCCATAGTCAATTATAGGTGGCATGTTCACGGTTCGGAAGAAGATCTGCATTATTTGTTCTTGCGCCTTATAATAAAACAAAACATATCGTCTGTTACAAGGTGCTTCATTGAAGAAAGCAACTAATGCACCAAAATACCTGGCCAAAAAAAGAATCTAAATTCATATTTATTAACCTCATAAAACACTGAACTCAATAAAATTCAAAATCTGCTCATTAATTGATTCCAAGGCGGAACCAAGTTCGCCGGGTTAGCTAGTTGGAGAATAAAAATGATATTATTGCCAATTTTTAATTGGGTGTGGATCCGGAGCGGAACATAAGGATTAGCCATCGTATATCAATGTTTTATCTAAAAACACAACTTACGACACTTTTTTTTAATCAATGGCAAGGTATTGGAATATACAGTGATGCAACCGTTGTTTTTAATTTACTTCTATTGTTTTTAATTGAGTATTGCTAAAATAATCATAGTTATAGAAAATGCGTCACCCAAAATAATAAGTATAATCATTTATATTTATAACAGTTAATTTTAACTTCATTTAGGTTGTTTATGATATAATTGCCTTTTAAAGAAGCATCGATATTAGACCAGTCAGCAACGGTTAAAGATTTTTGTCTAGTAATTCTTTCAGATAACACCGGTTATCAGGAAACTCGCCAAGAAAATAGTAAATACTTTGAGGTTCGAAAGTTATATTGTGACGATATGTGATTTTAAGTTGCTTATGATTGCTACTTCTTTTCGAGTGTTGACATTAATAAATACAAACTTACACCCCACAAATCGTTAAATGTGACAGTTTTAAGCAAAAAATATTCAATGTTCGTTTAGTTACTGCGTTTTCGACAAAAATGTATGATTTCGAACTGAATGCCCTTTTTCTCATTAAGAACATGGTAGAGGTATAAAGTTGACAAAGTATTTTTTCAATTTTAAATAGCAGCAATATCACTTTACAAAAAATCTTTCCATTGGTAAATGGAATCGACGGTAATAAATTCGGTCAGATAGCTTGTAGATGACCGTTTGATGTGATAAATTCGCCCAAAGAAATATGGAATGCCATATTTGTATATGTTAACTCGGCCAGTTTTCCCTACTTGGCATTAGTGATCCCACCGATAGTTTTGAGCTGTTAGCATCACTCGTCCTTTTCAGTTCTTCTTAAGAATTCACCATTGGTATAAATTGATACCCTGCAGAAGCTTTTTTGTACACTTAGTTTCATGAGCTTTAGTGGTATTATTAACGCAGATATTACTCACAAGGGCTGACTGCGCTCACTAATAGTTATTTCAATTTTACCTATATGATGTCAGCATTGTGAGAATATTTTAGTAACTGAATGAAGAAAAAAATTGCATATACCCCAAAAGGGTTGAGATCTCTACCGATGATTCCGATTTTCCAAAAATTTTGATCTTATACTGAACACACTCTTTACACTAACCAACACAATTACACAGTCTGAAGCGCGTTTCGATAACAGTGTGTTCAGTATGAATATCAACTTAAATTTATTCTTATATTTCCGCTATACCTCGTATTCATACCCAGCTGTTTATCTAATAGATAAAAATCTATTGTTTTTAACTATTGTCCGTTTTAGGTTTTCCAATACTTACGAAAGTTGAAATCTTGATATCGCCTCGAAAATCATGAAGCGCATGGCGAAAATTCAACTTTCGTCACTTGTAGTGTAATATATTATTACAAGCTTTTAAAACTAACTTATAAAATGTTTATTTGTTCGTTTTTTGAGAGACAGGAAGGGTAGTTTTCATCCACAAAGAGCAGCAAGCACACATTGTAAGCTTAAAACTTCTGATAAAGAGGGTAAGGCAATCTTAATTCCATATTTTAATATAAATTGTTGCCTAAAAAAATTGCGAGGTAATATCATATTTATACGATTGGTGACTGGACTATATAACATTTAAATAAACAACACATTTACTTTATTTATTAGTCAATATCAAATAACTGGGTTCATATATTATGTTTTTTAATCGAATTTTTTAATAAAAAGCTTGAATCTGTAGGTTTACAATACTATTAAATATCGCATGTGTTATAGCTTCCTTATATGTTATTTTGAAATTCAGTATTTATTGATATCCGTCGTTATTACGGACATTTATTGAGAGTGTTGGTAAGAGCACAATTTCTCAAAGACTAAAAACATTATAATGAGCATTGTTAAAAATTATAACTTAAAATATTGGCAGTATTAAATTGTATACACGTATCGATTATTGGTGTTAGTTTCTCCCAGAAATAAGAATTATATAAATTGAATAGTTAATGTGTGGTTTATAGATAGCGGCCCTGTAGATCCTAGATTTTTCGAAAATGGAAATTTTCCGAGATTACCTTGTTGTAAAGTTGAATATATAAGAAATTTAAACAAATTTTTACCAGTGTTTCAAATTCTTTTTGTAGTTCATTGAAGCAATCTACTAACATAGTTTCTTAGCGTTAAAAAATATGCCCGCTGCTCCAGAGTGCTCTTTATACTGCTTATATTGTTCGATCTTCTTAACAAAGTTTCTTCATTTGATTTTGTTCTTTGTCTTTTCTTCCCATATCTCTATATACCAAACTTTCTATCCATTTCACCCTTGGTCTTCTTTTTTTCTCTTCCCCATCTTCTGCTCTTAATAACTTATTCAATATTCTGTAATTATTTTATGTTTATTATTTCACATTTCACAAATTCAGAATACTGAAATTAGAATATTAGAGGCTTCCTTTTAGTGACTTCATCATTTTGTATGTCAAATGGCGATACTGCTAATGCGATTCTTTCTCTTTTTTGGATTTCCCGGAAACGATTGGGGAGTCTTCAATGTTTGATCATCAAGAATTCGAAAACCTCTTTGATACATTAGTAGTATATCTGATGTCACACAAGTTTCTAAAGCTCGTGACCGGTGACTCTTATAATTAAAGGTACTCAAATTTGAGTTTATTTTTAGGTTGTTCGAGAACACAGACACCTGCATTCTTATAGTTCCAAATCTAATTTTCTAACTATCAATTCTTTTTACTCTTTTATTGGGTCCAGTTACTTGTATCAAATATTGGAAATATCTTCATCATCTAATTCTGTATCATCATTTACTTCAATGACTCCATAATCCTAGCAGGTCAATTTTTTAAATTCTACAATTGGCTTTTTAATTCTACTTTGGGTGATATCTACTGAACTGTTCTACCACGTTTCGTTGACCACACTTACCCCTACCATTAATTCCATCGTATAGGACTTCTTCATATCTGTTCTTCACAAGTAATTGTGGATAATTTTTCATTTTAATTTGAAAATTTTTCCATTATTACTAAATTCAGTTAATCCATACCTTCATTCTTCTAAGTATCTTCATTTTACTATGAATTTCCATTATTTTCTCTGTATACTATTCTTTGTTCAGTATTTCATGAATCTCATCATAAATACTTTTGAAACTGATTCTTTGTACCTTAAAATGTTGCTCTTTCTATGCGACAGTGTACAGTCGCGGTGGCAAAAATATTTCAAAGATCTACCTATCAATTATAGCATATATAACGTACCTATACCGTAACATATACGTACCTAATTTATTTATCAACTAACACTAAATATACTGAACTATTCACTAAACTATTCATCATTACTTTACACACTAATTTATTTAAGCACACAGCTTGGTTCACTTTTCACTATTCCGATGTGTTCACTATGACATCCAATTGTTTACTAACTCTCCGGCTGAGAGAGATTCGTCGGATAATTTTAAGGTAGTATAGCAGAAATTTCTATAGGAGGTAGGCTTGTTGGAGCTGGCCCTGATATAGGAGTTACTCCTCTGCAGGGCTGGGGTTGTGGAGGTTGCGTGGGGTTCCTGCCTGGAAAGGAGGAAAAGCAAATTACCATTCGCCAGAATAAAACAAATATATATATATATATATATATATATATATATATATATTTGTTTGTATGCTTTTTTGTTTTCGGAAATTTTTTTTGTTCTTTTGTCTTAGGATACAGTTGCATCTGCAATATTCCTTATTGTCGCCAATTTGGCTGTAGAACCGGATCACGAAGTTACAGAACTCTCCGGCTGCTAGTGACTCTATCTCAACTTCCTAAATGGTCCGTTTCCCAGAAATCTCTTAAATTATCTCTATAAATAATCATAATACACGAAAAAATACACCGAATTAGCCGCCACATTAAACAAATGTTTGGTGTATTCGCCCAACTTTACCATCGATTAACATAATTGAACAGAACAGGCTTCACGGTTTACGTCAATGGATGAGTTGGTAACAATAGTACAAAATTCTTTTGAATATTTTTATATTATATCTAAAGTTATAGTTATTAAAAAATTATAAATCATTTGAGTTGCTACTGGCTGAAGTGACTTATCTAATCCAAATAGAATATTAATAACAAAATATACATTTATTTTAAGTAATTAGAGAGGATTTAATATGTTTTAGTGCTTTGAAATTCAAATTAAATCTGTGTCGCAATATCGCGAATTCACTCACAAATGAATAAAGAAGCAAAGTAAAGAAAAATATGTAAAAAACATTCTACGTCGATTAAAATTATAGCCGATTAACGAACATTGTAGAAACAATATTTACATTTGAAGCATTTCCCTTCAGTTATCTCTGTTTATTTAATGTGTAATAAAAAATTTCTTTAATAATTAAACTAATAAATTGCCGCTCAATTACGTTCCATTTTGTAAATTGCTTGTATTAACATACCTCTATTGTGTCTTGAACATAAATGAACTTTATACTACAGTTTTGTGTAATAAAAAGTATCATTAAAATTTGATCTTAGTGCTTAGTTTTAATGATGATAATTATAATGAAATATATCTATTCTCAGTTCCACTTTTGGAATCGTGTATAAGGCACAATCTTGGAATGCTCCTACAAGTTCAAAGAAAAATTCTGGAAGTGTGTAAAAATACAAGGTACCCACTTCGAACTTTTATTATAGTTTTTTTGTTTTTCTTTGATAAGTTGTAGGCTTATCAACTAAATTTTTCTACATTTTAATTTTATCCTTACACCTTGTTCGACAGTATGCAGTTCAATTAGAAATGATTGCGTTTTAATACCTCCTGTAATTATTGTCAATAAATAATTACAATTCATGATAATTTTCTTCAGGATGTCTCTTTATAACGAACGATTTCCTTGGTTTGTACAACAGTCTAAAAATCTACATATCTCGATATCGACTGAAACAAAGAGTGTCTTTTTGTTGAAAATCGATTGAAAAATTTATTTTTGCTATATTTACATTGCACGGGTTAATCCTGTTAAAGGTAGAGATTGTGAACCATTGGACATGAGCTGCCTCCGGTCTTCACATAGTAATTTAGAATTATTTACTCAAATACGATACATAGTGTTCGAATGCATAATTTGGAGAATATACATAAATATAAGTTCTGATTTCGCAACTTTAAATGCTTATTACTCAAAAACGAGGCATCCTATGAGAATATATTTCCCTTATTACAGCATTATTTTCACGTCATCTACTCACTCCCGCATTTTTTGCAAGTCGCGGAACACTCTGCATAAAAAAACGTGCACGAATGCAGAAAAAAAATTATTCTATAAAAATTTTGAACTGTTGAACTAATTTTCTACATATCTTTCGAAATCTTGTAGGTACTTGTCATACCGTGGCAGAAATTTTTGTATGCCTTCCAATCATGTTATAAAATGTTCTTCCAACTCGTGATCATCGCTGAAGTGTTGACCATCAAGGAAAGATTTTAGGTGTAAGAAGAGTCGCAAAGAGTGAGGTTAGTTAGATGTTCCAGTTAAATTCCTATAGCTTTTTATCACGTTTTTAGTGTGTCGACGGACATCATCGTGGAAAAAAAAAAACTTTTTGTCAGTAAAATTTGTGATAATGTGCTTGTGGAAGTTTCAGTACAGTAGGACTAATTGTAGACTTACCATTTTGCTTAAGCTCTTCTTCACATCACTTCATCGGGCACTTGATGAAGTCGTTCATTGAACTGTCTAGCCCATCTTCTAATCATAGAACCACTCCTAGCATTTTGTCCGCAAACCTCTTTTTTCTGCCAATAAATCATGAAGAAGTAATACAAAGAACATGTCGGCAGTCGCGATCTGAAAATGGCGTACATTTTCTCTTCTTGAATCACGCATGCTGGGAACTGAGATAGCAGAAACGGAACTTATGATGTATAAACATCGTAGAGCAATTAAACACAGCAATAGATGTGGTGAAGAATCACCTAATGGTAACTATTTCACAAACATCTACATTTTCAACTGGTTTGTATTGTGTACTGTTGTGCTGACGTGTGTAATTATTAGTTTCAGATTAAAAGTGAACAATGGGTTAAGTATGAATATCACCAACGGTTCAAAGAGAAACGCAGTTCACTTAACTACTTCTTCAATCCTCAAGGAGACATTGGGGGAAAGTTTTCATTGAAAATGTGTATATCTAGTGTTCAATCAATTAATTTAATGAGATTTTAAACAAACTATCTGAGACCAACTTATTTGTATAAGTAAACTGAAAAAAATTATTAATGTAGTGTGCTGGAAGGGCTTCCAAAGAGCAACAGCTACCATGGTGACAAAACAAAAATATAAGGGTCGTCATAAATTTTGAATGATTGGTGAAGTTTGAACTTCATCTTGGTCTGGTTGATCCTTAGAATATACAATTTTATGGACAGCAGATCCTCCTTTTCGGCCCAACAAAACATCTAGTAGAAGTAATTTGAACCAGTGGGCATTTACGAGTAATTTTCTTGAAATCCAGTAATAAAATTCCTATTCTCTCAGCATTCAATTTATCAAAAAAGAATAAAAACATTACTTCTTGATTATTCTTATGAACAACGAAAACTTTTCGCCAAAATACAGGCCTATTGTCCTTTCATTCTCACTTTGTAAACACTTTTGATAAAGTAATTAATGCGAGAATTCTGAAATACTTGAAAAAATATCTACTAGAAACAATTTGGTTTTCAAGAAAATGCTGTTATAAAATTAACTCCAAAAATTTATCTTACTCTATATCTTCTTTGATCTCTTGAAAACTTTTA
Organism: Diorhabda carinulata; assembly: GCF_026250575.1. Lineage (NCBI taxonomy): Eukaryota > Metazoa > Arthropoda > Insecta > Coleoptera > Chrysomelidae > Diorhabda > Diorhabda carinulata. The sequence continues at coordinate 8,958,949 of NC_079464.1, read as the reverse complement.
GTAGTGTGAGTCATTCGCTAGTATTGGAGTCTTTGCGAGATTTTGAATTCTTATTGACTCTTTCATTCCTACTTAACAGATAAAAAACAAAACACCGATATAAAAAAAGTGTTAGTTGGGAGGAGGCTTTCATATGAACAGTATTCTCAAACAACAACTAGATGGAGAGATCCAGATCTTTTGTGATAACACGGTTACTGCTGAGACTTGGGAGAACTCAAAATATTAGCAGAAACAAACCTTAAAATTCCTTTTAAAATATTTGATTATAAAATTTGCACTGCAAATTATGACATTTTTAGTATCAATGACATTAATATAAAATATATTAGTAATATTAAGTAGTTTGGACTATATTTTGATTCTCATCTAACATGGAATCATCACACCAAAACGGTAACAAACACAATTAGAATTTTTCAGATTTAAATATTGACGCTCTCGTGGAAAGTCGAATATTGCATGGACTTTTGTCTTGGGGTAGGGAGTGTACGATACTTACTTGAAAGAACTAAATCACAGCAGATCACAAAAATCTTAGAGCGACGTTTCTGTCTTTGGCAAGATGAGCTGTTTTGGGAGTATGTCTATGGATTTGAAAATGTTGCATTTTCGGTTTCAATTTTAGGTTGCTTTATGATATGTGGAAGCGAATTTTTTCATATATGAATGTTAATTACAATTTTGTATAGGATATGAATAAAATCTTGACCTTGTTTTGCTCATGAAAAGAATGCATTCGTGGCAAAAGTAGATATTCCTCATTGATGTATAATATACTATTCCAGAGACTAGCTAGCATCATTCGAAATTATCATGTCCCAATTAAGTTTAAAAATTAGTAATGTAACGATTTTGACACGAGTATTCCAATATTATCTCTAATTTAACAATCCCCATAGAGGTCGCTAATTACACATTAATGAACCAAAAAAAATCAAAACAATTTTTTGCAGTGACTAGTAAATTAATAAAAAATATATCGAACTGTTCTTCAAAATTTCATCCTGTGAATGTGTAACAATAACTTTGTTTTAAAAATTGTTATTACGAGTGTTGCTACTTGAGTTTTGAGATGAAAAAATAAAAACAAATATTTATTATTGGATATGGTTTCATTGTTTTTTCTATCAAGATCAATACATTTCTGCAAGTGTTTGAATTAATTGTCGAAGAAATTTTTCCAATTTGATTTGGGTACCTCCAAAACAAGTGATATGAACGTATAACCGCTTCTTCAAGTGTAGAAAAACGTTGACTTGATTTATTTTGATCAGCAGGAATCAAAAGAAAGCATTGGGTGTCAAACAATAAGTGTACGATTCGATGTCTTAACTGTTCAAAAACCTTTTGAACTGATATGTAAGGATGCTATTGGTGAAATACGATCGAATTTCTTCAACATTTCTTTGCACGAATCGACACGAGCTTTTGAGCGAGAATAATACGGTATCCAACGCGAATAATATTTTTGACAGCCAATATTGAATTTATGCCAGTGGAAGCAATACCCAAGTATGCCTACCTCAATCTCTTGCAATATCAGTTTATCCACATCATCGATGACTTGTAGCACAACAGCTGATTGGGGACGACCTTCACGAAATTACGATCAATTAAAAATATGAAACTTGAGAAGCCACCCTCGTATAAGTATTACTATGAGATGCATATTTGTATATTAAATAATAGTTACGAGAAAGTAGAGAAGATTATAATTATCTGGTTTAAAATAGTGTTGCAAACTAATAAAACGAAATATAATTTGTATGATTAGTATTATATAATCTAGAAGAGAGGATGTACTCGTAAAATTTGGGTCAATTCAATTATTCAGGCTATTTTTTTTAGTTTTTAGTTTTGCTAATAAATCTCGTAATATTTGGTGCCCTACCAAATGATTTGATATTTTGTACAATTCATAATGTCGAAATAAAGATGTGCAATAATGATTGTGCTTCAAGTTGAGAGGATCTCAATAAATTTCACATTGCAGACGTCAGACTAACCTTCAACTACCTCGGAGATATAATTTAAGATCTAGTAACACGGATAGAAACGCTACTTTTACTTTTCCTCTATTAATATTATGCTGAGGTTCACCTACAAAAATGTTACCATTGGATTATATTCAGAGGCGGCGATTACGAACTTATAGTTCAAATTTTAAAAATCTGTGGATTATTTGAATAATCGTTACTCCAAAATAACCTATTATTATCGTTACGTTTTCAAACAGTGCACTCTGTATTACATTTCGGTTTTCAGTCATAATTTATTAAATTACATTATAGCCCGAGCAGAACTTATTATTGACGCTTCATTGTATACATATTTTCTATTATTGCACCCCTCCTCTCTTATTCCTCTCTCGCTTGTTATTCGTTTTATTCCTTTCGTCCATGTTTTCCTTGATTTTCTACTCTTTTGGTTTTCTGGTGCTATCTCATTACTTTCTTTGATAGTCTTGCTTCTGTCAATCCGTGAACATGTCCGTACCATACCAGTTGTTTCTTTTCTATACATGTTATAATTATCTTTTCGTTGAAGACATACTTCTCACCAATGTTTCAAGCTTCATGTCATGTTATGAAATAAAGGTTGTGTCAGGTCCGCGAAGAAGGCTCTAACTGCATTTTTTTACGGTTTGTGGAGGCCATTTAAAGACGATAGTTTTAGCTATTCTCCAAATGTGTACGTCTGGAGAATGTGAAGCATAAAGTAAGACAATTAATCGTGAAAGAAATCTGCTTAGAAAATGTTCCTGAAGAAATTGACGAACTGCAGCAGCAATGTGGCAAATTGCCCCGTTCTGCTGAAAAAGGTGGTCTTAAAATGATAAATTACATGCACGAGAAAATTGACGTAGATCAAAGATGAAGCTTGTTAGAATTTGTATGTATACCTGTTGATTAAGTGTGACTTTCCTCCATTTTTCTTCGATAAAAGACAGATCAATGATTCTGTGTCCCTAAATTGCACACCAGACACTCAATTTTGTAATATATAAAGGAATATCTTGAACCTCATCTGGTTTGACAAAGCCTAGAAATCGATTTATCCTGAGGATGTAATTGTTAATGAACTTGAAACACATACAAAACTCACCCAGCTCCTTTAGGATTCATTGTAAGGAAGTTTTCTTTAAGTCAAGATGTAACGCTGTCCTCACATAGCTGGCTTTAGAATTTTCGTTCATGGTTATTATTGTTGTTAACTATCTTGGAACGCCACGAATACTTTTTTCATTGACACAATACATCACCCAAATTTCTAGTTTGTTTGATAATCATTAAAATTACAGCATTAGTTGGAGAACGTTTATTAAACTTTTGAGTGAATTGATCACACATGTATCGCAGATTTCGTATGAGCGAAAATAAGGCTATACCAATAACATTAAGGCCTTATTAATTCATTGTTTAAAGATAACTCGAAAGGTTTGTACTAGTTAACTTGCGTATGACAGCGCGCACATAGAGACACCTATATTTCAGTTTTACTACTGTTTAATTCGAGCTTTATTGTGCGAATACAATTATCAAGTCTACATGTTTCCAATTTTATCTATTCAGTTATTAAACTCAATTCATGGAAACGTTTTTCCTTATTAGAATGTTCAAATTGCCTTTCTTCTTCCATTTTTACAGTTAGGCTGTTATCATTCTCCTTTATTCATCTTGATTACTATATTTTGTCTCGAATACAATGTTTTTAGATATCTTTGGGTAAAAGGAATCTCTGACTGACTACTCCATTGTTTTGGTTCTTTCAGTCTATCTAGAAATTTTTATTGAAGTAATTTAAAACAGTCAAACCATCTTGTTAAAATCAAAATTATGTTTCTTATTGCGGAAAATTTGATTTGTGAATAAATCTAAATGATGTGGTCCATTTAAATTGTATTTCACAAAACTTTCAAAGACTTTGGATTTTAAGATTAGTATCACTATAGTATTTACAGTTCTGGCAATTAACTGTACCATTCAATAAAACCGCGGTTCATCCTAAAGTGTCATCTTCCAAATTAATTTTATCTTTCATACGCAACACAAGAGGGTGATCACTATTATCTTTGAGTAGTTCGAGTGGTGCCTGTCGTGTAGAACGCCTGTGTATAATAATCTTGAAATTTTGTAGGTTGGAGTGTTCGGGAAAAACGTTACTTCGTAGCTGATTCCACAGGCTTCACTTGTCCAAAGAAAGGATTCCCGATAATAAATTGAAACTCTGGGTGTCTGCAGGCGAACTCGGTGTTTATGAGCAGCGTCTACCAGTCGATTAGGTGTTGTAAATTTCTGAAATAAATATGACAGATTCCAGCAATAATACATTTATTAAATAATAATATTGTCTTCTACAAAAAGAAACCATTGCAATATAGAATGAACCCCAGTTCTATTTATTATATACGCTAGAGATAGAGGTAAATTATTTGGAAAATCTACCATTTATGGTTTAGTTGAGGGTGGTCTAGCGATATAAAAATTGAATAATCAAATTTCCACGACAATACAAAGAACGATTTAATTGGTTCCAAGGTAACAAAAAATAACACAAATCAATAGAAGTCAAAATGAAAAAATCTTGTAACCACTGCACGTGTAAAGTAAAGAAAAAATCTATATCAAGAATGTAATAATGTGAGAAAATATCACCACAAAATGATTTGTATGATTCATTATATTATCGTTGTCGTCTCTAAGAAGTGAGAAGTGAAATTTAATAATCGCTAACCAAATCGACTCGAATTTAAGTCGTCAAATTTTCTTTTGGAAGTGCCTAAATAGTAGTTACTATCAAGCAACGTAGTTAAATAAAAGACATAGTTAACTATAAATGTAACAAGGCGATTGAATTGTCACGCTATAGTCGTTTTTTATGAATGATAGAGTAATGTACTGACGAAGCATTCGTAATCCATAGGCGTATCACTTCTTTAATAGACAGCTAAAATACTTTACATCCAGTATTTTGGTATTAAATAAAAAACAACGCTACATCCATAAATCATAGTTGGAAAATAAAAACTCAAAAGTATAAGTAGAGTAGTTCCTACAAATCCGAATCAGAAATCGACTCTGATGAATCAATCATTTTATTAATATTCCATATTATATATTTTTTACTCGAATGATTAACTACCTTTTCCCAGTTTTGAGGCTATTTTTAAAAAAAATTTTTGAAGCCACTCTTTTTATCTGTGCCCATACCAGTTGAATTGGATTCAGTTCGCAATAATATGTTGATGTTCTAACCACCATCATTCTACGATTTTCTGCAATTTAATATTTTTCTTTTTATGAAAAGAAGACAAAGGATGCAGTTCTTTCTCCACAGAACCGAGATAGAATTTTATATTCTTTGAATTTAGCCAATTCTGTAAATCTTTTATTAAAAACTTGGATGCGGTCGAATATTCAAAAAGTCTTGTGTGCTATTATCCATATCCGTTCTGAGGAAGAAGATCTATCATTTATCCCAACCATTCTTTAAAGTCGTGTTTCCAAAGTGGTCCATATGGACCACCAGGGATCAAAGGGAGACTCGGGAAAATTTATTTGGTTTTTATAGTGAAAAACTAAATTATTTGCTTGTTTTCTTCTATCAATATAAGAAGGTAATATTTTAAGAAGCTCAGCGACTGTTATTTGTAAAAACTTTCGCTATCTCGTCCGCACGCTTGTTCAGATGTTCAAATTAATACTTGTGGTATATGTGGTTGCAATTTTGCATGAATTCGTTTGTTCTTCACCAATATAAATATGAATGTCAAGGATAAACGTTACTCATTTGTTTCTGGAATTTCATAAAGAAAAATGAACCAATATTAGTGATTGTCAGTGAAAATTTTAAACAAATAATGAAAATTAAATGGAAAGAAATTTCTTCTAACCAACCTGCTATATAAGAATGGTATATTTATAATATATTATATTATTTACGTTCAGTATCTAATTTTTATTGCGTACCTACTACACGCAAACACTACAAATTATTTGTTTATTACGATATAAATTTTATATTGTAATGAGTATATGTACAGTATTAAACTTACTTATTTAACTCCTGATGATGACAAAATCGTTACCGAAACCGGTCGAATTATGAAGACTGTAAATATTATATATTCAGTGTGAAATTATTTAATTTTTGCTTTCATAATCATATTCTGTTAAAATAGCCATATCCTGTTAAAGATCACTTCAAGATTATTGAAAGAAAGTTTTTTTTTATTGTCATGTAGGTAATTGATACGAAACATGACCGAATCTACGGAAAGGGTCGTCAGTACATTGTTGAATATTTAAAATTTGGTTTTCTTCCGTCAAAGGCAGACAAACGATTTCGCACAAGCCTTTCAAACAACAAAGTTTTGAGCAATGAACCTATGAATCAATCAAAGCTGAAAGATCCACTTACAGCCCAATCAATTAAAATTTAATTGAAAATTTCAATCACAACGTCACAAGAACAGTCACAACGCAAGTTTCCATAGATCTTCACATTATTTCGATATTTGAAAATTGGTAGTAATGCAGCTTTTGTTACTATTTATTCGACTTTTCCATGCAATAAGAAATTCAACAATACACAAAACTTGCTATTAATCATAGTATCTATTTCAAAAATCTTATAAAGAGACGAAGCCGCGTTCCGATGTAATTCGTAAAATTTTTTTTTTTTCGTATGTCTTCTTCTCTAGCTTCACATAGAATTAATTGTCTGAGAAACAAATCGGTGGTTGTGAAAGTTCTTTGTGGTAAACACGTCATTATCTTTTTTAGTTTGGTAGGTACACGTATTGCAACTATCAATATCGGTTTCACATACGCTGAAGCTGTCAAATTTTTCTTCTGCTGCATTTCTTCACGGCTGATTACAATTTTTGGTATATAAATTAATTATAATAATAGTAAAATAAATAATTGATTAATGGAAGTGATAACACTAATAATCTGCAATTCACCTTATTTTTCAACAAAACATGTACATGAGAAAAGATACGTGTATTGAAATTGCAATAATTCCCAGATATTTTCAGCTGGATCTGCACTGAATGCAGCATGAGAAATTTGACTCAACCATTATGGTTCGGTATCTTTAATTGATGGTTGACGCAAAATTTTGAAAATGGTTTATGAAACAAAAAGTTTGAGAATCAATGCTTTAAAGACATCAACATTCATGTCTTCATGGTAGTTACCGGTACGAGTAGATTCAAAAGTCAATAAACCAACCTGAACAGCTGTTGTGTACTATTATCAGCCTGCATCCCTTTCTTGATGGTGGAAACTTGAAACTCGTAACATTTTTGTTCTTTAATTTCTGTAAATCGTAAATTACCCAACACCAACCGTATCACTAAATAATTACAGTGTATCATTAACACTTTTACATTTTAAATGTTTGTTAATAAATCAAAATAATTATATATCAATGTTTCTCTTTCAACTGTTGAAGGATCTTTGGCGTTTACGCAGTCCTAAACTGTTAAGAATACACAACTTGAACCTCCTTAGGCCGAGCGCCCACCAAAGTAACGTGACGTGTGGCGTGGCAAGTGAAGTAGCAAGTAGCATGCATCTAGCACGCTATTTTGTATCAAAACAATGTAATTAATAGATTTAACGCCAAATAAAGTGATACGACTGTGATATGACAAACTACAAGTTACTTCGGTGTCATTCAAATGCAGCATGTTCCATTTTTTGCCACGTGTTACGTGTTTTTACCGACTAGAGTGACAAGTTTTCTTTTCATAATTTTCTAAGTTAAAAATGAAAGACGATCCAGATTTTAACATACATTTTGTTGGTGTTAATAGTTTCTAGATACATAGGTAGGCGTTGTGTCACACCATTCGTCATTTTGTTGTTACGTGTTTGCTATATCACTTGCCACGCCACACGTCACGTTACTTTGGTGGGCGCTCGGCCTTACGATATAGAGAAACGTAAAATCGTATTTTTGGTGAAATTTGTCGAGATTCTTGGAATTAAAACAAAAAACTTTCTAACTTTTATCCGAGAATAGATACTAACTTATTGAAAAAATCTTATGATACGGCTATGTAATTTTTAATACACAGGACTTTAGGCTTCTAAAAACCTATCATTTTGTATAGCTTATCATTAGAAAAAACCAATAAAAAACCGATTAAGTAGATTTTAGGAAATATTTAGATTATTATGAATAATATTTAAAATGACCGTACTAAGTTTTGGATTAGAAATTGGGTTTTATTACACCGTCGTACATTAAAACAGACTATAAGTTTCTGTGAAATTCTTATAAATAATAAAACAAATATTATTGAACACTCATTTTATTTCATATCGGCTTTTATCTCTCCTTAAATCACAGTATGATAGAAATACGTCTAACAATTTATTATTATACAATCTTCATCTAAATCTTTAAAATGAAAGTTTAAGGTTAATTTTTTATTAAGGACAAGGTCTGAATATATTGAAGAATGCCTGCGTTTGCCGATAAATGAATAAATTTTCCAAACGAAAGTAATTCCATATAAGACAAAATATCTTTGCGTGTCCCTAGTTTGAAGATGGCAGTTTTCGTCTTATGAATAATTACATTATCCGCATTTTTTGGACAGCAGTTACTTAAATTGCAAAAAATTCGAGGAATTCAGCAATTCTTTTAGGTGTCCTGCCAACAATGTATATTCCAGCTCTTTGATCTACGCATTTTCCTTGTCTGTAGCCTACCAAAAGTGCTTTTAGTGAAAGGTGTTTTCACAAATTTTCTGAACCTATCCAAGTATTGCACCGCATTGCTGTTGATCAAAGTCAAAACTTGTCGAACATGTGTTTTTGTGTGATTAATACGATCCACTAACTGAGAACCAGTATCCTCTACATCGTCTAGTTCTAACTTATGAATGTCATCCCTTCCAGAACCTTCGGTCATGCTAATTAATGCGATAACTTTCACCAGTAAATGGTCTTTGTCTGGGATGTCCCTCATAAATGTTTCAACTTCTTCCTTTGTTAGCACCTTCGAATGGTTTGGATGGTAGTCTACACTTTGTTTTTTTGAAAAAGCTATCAACTTTAGACCATAAGAGCTATTTGATGTCCTGGACTGAAAATTTAACTTTAATTTTTACTACATCAAAAAAATAATCCAACATCATATTTTCATCAGCAATTTTTACCTTGTATTTCTTACGCCAATGAAAAAACATCGCATATTATTTTTCGTAACTTTTCGAAGACTTAATTGGAATAATTTGCCCTACTGCTTCTACACTTTCTCAGCCATTTTATTTGAATTAACAGAAATTCTTTCAGAAAATATTTTTTGTATTTCAAAAAATTTAATTTGCCTTTGTTTACAATGTTACCTTAGTAATTTCTGTTAATAAGAGAATAATCAAAGGAGCTATTTTTCAGTAAAATTGTTGACATATGAAATTTCAAATTTCAATATAATTTTGTTTTTTATTCACAACCGAAAACATTATAAAAAAAATATTACGATATACGTCCGTGAAGTTATTATTACGGTACTCTATTAGATATTCGTGACTCGGCTCCTTCGTCGCCTCGTCCTTAAACGTACCGTATCTCGTACCGTACTAAATCACTTCCCGGACTTATAACGAAAATAACTATTGTGATAGTCAACTGTTCATGTAGTATTGAATGTATGCGAGTGGAAATATTGCCTCAATCTCACGGTATTTTCCATGACGATCTTGTAATATCAGTTTACGCACAACATCGATGTTTTCTAGCGCAACATTCGATTTTGGAAGACCTTCACAAAATTAATCATGTAGCGAGGTGCGACAACGATTGAATTCTGAAAACCAGCAAAAGACGGTTGCTCGAGATGGTTTTTCATCACCAAAAGTGGATCGGCATCGAATCCACGTCGAAAGTCATCACACGAAAATGTTTGCTATTTAGTTCCATGTTTTTACCAATTTTAATGTTTCTGTAGACAACTCAAATAGCATTCGTACGACAACACGTTCTGAGTACATTCATCATTAAAAATGTCAAACTTCATGAACGCAATGTCAGATTTCAAATATTCACATCAATGTTGCCATATCTAAAAACTTGAGTAGCAGCCCTCCTATCAAATACTTCTCAGAAAAGTTTGTAAATTTACTGACCTATTTTTTGTCCCACTTTATTTATCTCGCTATGTTAGTTTGTCAATTTTTTTGTTCCTCTGTATAGGTAGAGTTTTTTAATCTAATATTTTTTTTACTTTTAATTAATCTGTTGACTTTGAACTGCGCATACTTCCGCGCCCTTGAGGACAAATGACAAATTTGCCAAAATAACATAATAAAAAATGATGACAAGAAATTCAATTAAAAATTACATAATATTTAATAATAACATTTCTTCAAAAAACTTGTAAATTATTAAATTAAATATATCTTTAGTTTTATGGGAAAAATTTAATAAGAAAACAAAGATCTCATTTTATGTCCTATAAAACAGAAAAATAAAATTTTTGACCTAAATCTTGATACAATTGGTCTTCAAGAATAATCTAATTAATTGATGCTGAAGATGATAAAGTTGAAAAAGTATATTGTGAACATGTAGTTACGAAATTGTGAGGAGAAATAGTTCCATAATTTACTCAGAAATCCGTTATTGAGTAAAGTTGAAAGTTATTGTCATAGATACTGAAGTAAAATGTGAGGAAGTTGAAATTATTTAAAAATGATTGTGATGGGTGAAAAAGACTGGATGAATATAGTAATACTTGGATACTTGATCACTATTTTCTCACACATTACAATAATTTCTCAATAATTTAATAATTTTAACTTCATAACACTGTACGTTAGTATCCATGAAACGAATTTTTCTGCTTATCGTTGGAAAGTAATAATTCTTATAAGGCCAACATTTCTGTAGCTATATTTTCAGAATATACTTTTTCTACTTGTCATCATCGGCATTTATTATTTAAATCATTCTTAACCAACATAATTGAATTTACAACAACCTTTTTTTGGGAATGTCATAAAAAACTCAACAAAATCAATTCTGGTGACCAAGGTCACTATTATATTGCCCTTCGTTGCCCTACTCATCACTGTGGAAACTGGTACTAGATAATTATGTAATTTTCTTCAACTTTTCACTTCTTAAACCTTTTTATATGTGCTTCGTGATGAATCGTCTTAATATTAGGTCACTTTTGATTAAAAATCATTTGAAATAACAGGGAAAAATGGACGTTTTAACCTATTTCGGTCTTTATCAAAATACATATAATATAATAATGCATCGAGAAGTACCGTCTTGATACTATAGCACAGAGTGTTCCAGGACTTGATGCAAAACATTCGGGAGTGAGTAAATGATGTAAAATAATGCTGTGACATAAAAAAATTTTTCTTATACGACCACTCGCTTCTGAGTTATATGTCTCTACAGTTGTGAAACTTATATTTGATATATTTTCTAAATTATACATTCGAACATTATGAATTTTTAATGGATGATCACGTATGTCCATGTACTCTTTGATAACTCGATAAAACTTATGATTTAGGAGATATGTAGATTTTTAGATTGTTGTACATGCCAAGGAAACCGTTTGCCATAAAGAGACATTGTGCAGAAAATTATCATAAATTGTAATTATTGAAAATACCTACAGGAGGTATTAAGACGCAATCAAACATTTCTTGAAGAACTAATAAATAAATAAACATTTGTACTACATACATATCGAAGATCATATTACTTGCATAAGGGATCCTCCTATTAGGAAAAATCTTATTAAGATGATATTTTACATCATTTAGGGGCTCCATCGTGCATGAGCCACATGTCTCTGTGAATATTTAGAGGAATATCACATAATATGGGTGGAGAATCATTTTGGAGAAATGTATCGCTGATCTTTCAGGTTATTATCATAAAAACATGGACCTACTAAATTATTACCGACTATTCCTGCCCACACATTAACACTGTTGATTCTCTATTTGAATTCCACCGTGAGGATTTTCATGTACATAAATGTAAATTATAGGAATTTATAAAACCGTCTCCTGTGAAACCAGCTTCATCAGATAACAGTACTTTTCTCAACAAATATATCATTAACTCGTTATTTATCTAGAAACCAACGAGCGTAGTTCAGTTCTGCTGGATAATCCTCTACTTTCATGGCATGTTCTTTCTCGATGTGAAAGGGGTAACGAAGCCGTTTTGGAGTCCTATGAATGGTTGTAGTTCATACGTTAAATTGTAGTGATATTTTGCGTACGCTAGTTGTGGGATCAGCATCAATTGAATCTAATGCATTTGCTCTAAAGCTGGCGTTCGCTTAGTTCGTTGTTGGCATTCGTCACCTTTTTTCGTATGACACTTCCTAAAACATCATTTAAAAAAAATAATGGAAACTAGTTTACTCAATTTATATAGACCGGCCTGTTTTCCGTAAACTGCGACTAACTCTAACAAAAGATCTATAGTCGGGTATAATTCTACCTGAAAAGCGTTCACTATACAACCTTCTGGCTTCTGACAAGTTACCATGTTGGCATGAAGAATATCTTATTTGACAGTTAGTTTTTCCTCATGCCAGTTGTTTTTCAAAACTTTCTGAAAGTATTTTCAATAAATAATTTATGATAATTTTCTTCAGAATGTCTCTTTATAACGAACGGTTCCCATGGCATGTACAACGATTTAAAAATCTTCATATCACGGCATCTACTCACTCCCGAATTTTCTCCTAGACCAAATCCGACAATTATGTCTATTCCGTTAACCGAATTTTGAAGATTATTCAATATTTTATTTCTTGAATTGATTTATAATTTCCAATTTCCCGCTTTGGTCAAATCCCGTAAGTTTTTGGTTGTATTGAGTTTCGTTTAATTATGTAGCATCAACTGATTTGAAAAGAATTTGCTTCTATGACAACCATGCAATACCAGTTTGAAATCTTCTTTAACTTCAACCCAACCAATTATAAACGTAATATTTAAACTTTCATTGAATTTATAAGATAATTCAATTATTCTAAACCTTCTTTTTCAAAGATTGAATCTCATTTATATAAACGTTTTTATGCTAGGATATATCTCGAGGTCTTGTTATTAAATAACGAGACTGCGCGCCTAGAGGGCATCCTAAACAGGTGTCTAAATGTCTTGTGTATGCACGTCCCAAAACACGTTTCCGAATCGTTGAATGAGCA